>NC_091315.1:35116398-35118898 GCF_038502225.1 Cherax quadricarinatus
ATGACATACTACAATATAGAAAGCCCCTTGTTATAAGAACATAAGAACATAAGAACGAAGGAACACTGCAGAAGGCCTACTGGCCCATGCGAGGCAGGTCCAAGTCCCTACCGGCTTAAGCCAATGCACCCAACCTAGTCAGGTCAGGTCACACTGACTTAAGGGAGGAACACGGCAACCGACCTGTTAGCACAAGCTATCAGGTCTAACTCACACCCACCCACATCTACTCATGTATTTATCCAACCTATTTTTAAAGCTACACAACGTTCTGGCCTCTATAACGGTACTTGGGAGTTTGTTCCACTCATCCACAACTCTATTACCAAACCAGTACTTTCCTATATCCCTCCTGAATCTGAATTTTTCCAACTTAAAACCATTGCTGCGAGTCCTGTCTAGGCTAGATATTTTCAGCACACTATTTACATCCCCTTTATTTATTCCTGTCTTCCACTTATAAACCTCAATCATATCCCCCCTAATTCTACGTCTTTCTAGAGAGTGCAAAATAGGTAAATTTTGTCTCAGGATGCGACCCACACCAGTCGACTAACACCCAGGTACCTATTTTATACTGATGGGTGAACATGGACAGCAGGTGTCTTATGGAAACACGTCCTAATGTTTTCCAACCGTACCGGGGATTCGAACTCTGGACCTCAGTGCGCGAGCTGAGTGCCCTAGCGATCGAGCTGCGGGACGGGACACAGTGAAGGTAAACACACAGACAAGTGTCACACATTGTGCCGACCTTTAAAAAAAGGGGCAGAGAAAACTCTTTATCTTCACTTAAGGAGAGTCTCACCGGCAGACGAGACTGTCCTTATGACTATTGAACTGTTTGTTGTCCCTTAGAACAATCTTGATTATAAAATTATCATTCATGAAAGAAACAAATGAGCATGTCGCCATGTCGCACTTAGATAAAAAAAAAAACAGCTGTAGATATGTAATCTTCAGATGACTCTGAAGATTACAAAACATAGAAGGGAATACAAAATAAAACTTTGACAGTATAGGGAGAGTTTCTGTTGATAATATGAACAGTGACAAGAGGAAAAAAATATCGTCAGTGAAACATGAGTAGCGAAAGCGAAGGTTGTCCTCCTAAGATTTTTAATTTATATAAATAGTTTGCCATGAGGAATAAGAACCAAGTGAAAGTTTTTTGGGATGATGCATAACTCTTATGAAAGGTAATAAAACTGAGTGTAAATCCCTAAAAGATAAACCGAGCAAATTGGAGAAACAGAGGAATGATGGAATTTACTGGTACGTAACACCATATCCTGGAAAGTGGAGAAAACAATAATAAACAGCATGAAGATGACAGACTGGAGATACTGTAAGTATCAGACAGAGGGAGACCTAAAAGTAATCATGAAAATTAACGGGATAGTCAGAAACTCATTCGCTGCGGTGGAATTTTTTTAAGACAGGTTTCTGTTAAAAATACACAGAAATTTGTTCACAACGTACCTTAGGCCAAGATTGGAATAAGCAGCGGGAGTTTGGTGTCCACATGTAAAAAAAACATGTGGATAAGATAGAAAAAGTCGAAAGACATGCCATAAAATGGCTCCCAGAGCAAAACAATGTGAATCACGAAGTCAGACATTAAGAATATCCTGGTCGCTTGAGAGGAGAGAAAGAGGCGTGACAAACTGCATGGCAGTGTGAGGGTGAGACATTATTGTTTAACATCAGCAAGAAGAAGCTGAAAGGAAACTAGAAAGTTTTTCTTCTCAACTATAGACATGAACCACTGGGACGAGGTCCAAGAGGACGCTGTAAGGACGCCAACCACTGAAAAGTTTAAAATATTAAGTGACGAATTGGACATTAAACACCGGACACCATGAGTCTAGTTTTGTTCTTTTATATAACTAGTAATTCTCTCTCTCTCTCTCTCTCTCTCTCTCTCTCTCTCTCTCTCTCTCTCTCTCTCTCTCTCTCTCTCTTACACACACACACACTTATTTTATTCGAATAATTTATTAATATCTGATAGCTTTCATATGAAATTCTCTTAGAGCTTCAGCAGCAGCAGCAGCAATCAGCTAGTGTTGGCAAGCAGCAACTTCAACAGTCAGGAATTATCAGTGAGTCATTATGGAGGGGGTAAGCGTTAAACCTTCAGGATGGGGGGGTCATACTGCACCCTGGGGGAGAAATGGGAAGCATTCTGGCTCGATCCAAGGAAGGGGAAGCGCAGGTTCAGTTTCTCAGATCAAGAGCCCCTGCCCTGGCATCAAGGAACCTTCCCTTGAGGCGATGCCTTCGTCGAGTGTTGTGTTAAGTTACCTTCACTTCTGACACTGTGTGTGTATGTTGATGACTCTGTCTCTCTAGATGTCAGCACACTGAGAGCAACAACTCGTGTATAACTGAAGGTTTGGTCTCCTGGTGTGCTTACACGTATTATTATCAACTTGGTGAATAAGACATTCGTGCAACACTTGGGTATCTTTATTAAGAGACGTTTCGCCCACCAGGG
>NC_091315.1:35123898-35133898 GCF_038502225.1 Cherax quadricarinatus
ACTACTACCACCATGCTACCACCACCAGCACCGCACCGCCACCACCACACCGCTGCTACCACCACCACTACCGCTGCCACCACTCACCACCACGCCACTACCACCACCACCGCCACTACATACCACCACCTGCTGCCACCACTACCACCATCGCTACCACACCACCAGCACCGGCTGCCTACCACCACCACTGCTGCCACTACACCACCACCGCCGCCACCTACCACCACCACCGCCACTACTACCACCAGCACCGCTGCCACCACCACCACTACCGCACCACTACCACCAGCACCGCTGCACTACCACCACCACTGCCACTACCACCACCACTCACTGCCGCCTACAATACCACCACCGCCTACCACTACCACCACCACCGCTGCACACACCACCACCGCCACACTACCACCAGCACCGCGCCACACCATCACCACGCCACTCCTACCACCAGCACCGCCGCTACTACCACCACCACGCCACCACACCCAGCACCGCTGCGCTACCACCACCACTGCCACTCACCACCACCAGCACTCGCTGCCACTACCACCACCATCGCTACTACCACTACCGCACCGCTGCCGCACTCACCACCACCACCACTCTACCACCACCACCGCTACACCACTCACCACCACGCTGCCACGCCACCACCACCGCCACCACCACTAGCACCGCGCGCCACCACCAACTGCTGCCACCACCGCCACTCACTGCCGCACTCACCACCACCGCACTACCACCATCACCACCGCACCACTACCCCACGCTGCTACTACCACTACTGCTAGTGCTAAATAAGATAAACTTAACATTAAGAAAGTATTTACCATATAAAAATAAAAGAAAGGTGCACACGAAAACAGAGAACCGTCTTCATAAAATTTTGTTGAAAATAAAACGCTTTGGGAGAGAATTAAAGACGAAGCCTGGGTATAGGAACATGTATGTTGAGAGTAACAAGGACATGTTGTGCGATGACGGGAGGAGAGACGGAGGTGGTGAAGATTATTTTGAGATGTTAAATGTCAATGATAATAGGGGAGAGATGGCATGCATGGGACAGACGAGAGGTGGGTGTGGAGGCAGTGGGTGTGGAGGCAGTGGGTGTGGAGGCAGTGGGTGTGGAGGCAGTGGGTGTGGAGGCAGTGAGTGTAGAGGTAGTGGGTGTGGAGGCAGTGGGTGTGGAGGCAGTGGGTGTGGAGGCAGTGGGTGTGGAGGCAGTGGGTGTGGAGGCAGTGAGTTTGGAGGCAGCGGTCTTGAAGGCAGTGGGGGCGCTGACCCCCAGAACACCCTCAAGGTATGTGTCAGCAGATGGCTCTGTCACATGATGCCCAACATCGGTTCACCAGTGGTTATTTAACTACTGATACCCACCACTGGCACACCACTGGCACACCACTGGCACACCACTGGCACACCACTTGTACACCACTGGCACACCACTGGCACACCACTGGCACACCACTGGCACACCACTGGCACACCACTGGCACACCACTTGCACACCACTGGCACACCACTGGCACACCACTGGCACACCACTGGCACACCACTGGCACACCACTAGCACACCACTGGCACACCACTGGCACACCACTGGCACACCACTGGCACACCACTGGCACAACACTGGCACACCACTTGCACACCACTGGCACACCACTGGCACACCACTGGCACACCACTGGCACACCACTGGCACACCACTGGCACACCACTGGCACACCACTAGCACACCACTGGCACACCACTTGCACACCACTGGCACACTGGCACACCACTGGCACACCACTGGCACACCACTGGCACACCACTGGCACACCACTGGCACACCACTGGCACACCACTGGCACACCACTTGCACACCACTTGCACACCACTGGCACACCACTGGCACACCACTGGCACACCACTGGCACACCACTGGCACACCACTAGCACACCACTGGCACACCACTGGCACACCACTGGCACAACACTGGCACACCACTGGCACTCCACTGGCACACCACTTGCACAACACTGGCACACCACTGGCACACCACTGGCACACCACTGGCACACCACTGGCACACCACTGGCACAACACTGGCACACCACTGGCACAACACTGGCACACCACTGGCACACCACTGGCACACCACTGGCACACCACTGGATGTCATAACACCAACAACAAGACACGTTTACTCTGGTTTACGATACAAGAACCTCTCTTCCGCCTATCTCACGCTCTCATCTCCTTCCTTCTCCCATCCTCCGTCCTTCCTTCTCCCATCCTCCGTCCTTCCTTCTCCCATCCTCCGTCCTTCCTTCGCCCGTCCACTCATAATCCCGCCCTCCGTGAGCCTAAATCCTGCCCGGGTGCCCCCTGGCGTCCAGTAATCGCCTGTAATCCGCTGTAAGCCCCTCAGGAACACATCAAAGGATTAATCCAAGCTAACATGTTAACCATGTTGCCTTGTTAATATGGTGGTGGTGGTGGGGTTGGGGGTGGTGGGGGTTGGGGCGGTGGTGGGGGTTGAGGGTGGTGGTGGTTGAAGGTGGTGGTGGTTAAGGGTGGTGGTGGTTGAGGGTGGTGAGGTTGGGGGTGGTGGGGGTTGAGGGTGGTGGTAGTTGAAGGTGGTGGTGGTTGAGGGTGGTGGTGGTTGAGGGTGGTGGTGGTTGAAGGTGGTGGTGGTTAAGGGTGGTGGTGGTTGAGGGTGGTGGTAATTGAAGGTGGTGGTGGTTGAGGGTGGTGGTGGTTGAAGGTGGTGGTGGTTAAGGGTGGTGGTGGTTGAGGGTGGTGAGGTTGGGGGTGGTGGGGGTTGAGGGTGGTGGTAGTTGAAGGTGGTGGTGGTTGAGGGTGGTGGTGGTTGAGGGTGGTGGTGGTTGAAGGTGGTGGTGGTTAAGGGTGGTGGTGGTTGAGGGTGGTGGTGGTTGAGGGTGGTGGTGGTTGAGGGTGGTGGTGGTGGTTGAGGGTGGTGGTAGTTGAAGGTGGTGGTGGTTGAGGGTGGTGGTGGTGTTTGAGGGTGATGGTGGTTAAAGGTGGTGGTTGAGGGTGGTGGTGGTGGTTGAGGGTGGTGGTGGTGGTTGAGGGTGGTGGTGGTGGTGGTTGAGGGTGGTGGTGGTGGTTGAGGGTGGTGGTGGTGGTGGTTAAGGGTGGTGGTGGTGGTGGTTGAGGGTGGTGGTGGTGGCGGCTGAGGGTGGTGGTGGTGGTTGAGGGTGGTGGTGGTGGTTGAGGGTGGTAGTGGTTAAAGGTGGTGGTGGTTGATGGTGGTGGTGGTTGAGGGTGGTGGTGGTGGTTGAGGGTGGTGGTGGTGGTGGTTGAGGGTGGTGGTGGTTGAGGGTGGTGGTTGAGGGTGGTGGTTGAGGGTGGTGGTGGTGGTTGAGGGTGGTGGTGGTGGCGGCTGAGGGTGGTGGTGGTGGTTGAGGGTGGTGGTGGTGGTTGAGGGTGGTAGTGGTTAAAGGTGGTGGTGGTTGAGGGTGATGGTGGTTAAGGGTGGTGGTGGTTGAGGGTGGTGGTGGTGGCTGAGGGTGGTGGTTGAGGGTGGTGGTGGTTGAGGGTGGTGGTGGTGGCGGCTGAGGGTGGTGGTGGTGGTTGAGGGTGGTGGTGGTGGTTGAGGGTGGTAGTGGTTAAAGGTGGTGGTTGTTGAGGGTGGTGGTGGTTGTGGGTGGTTGTACTAGTGGCGAGGAGATGTAGTGGTGATATTGGTCGTGATGTAGTGGTTGTGGTGACGTGTGTGTGTGTGTGTGTGTATGTGTGTGTGTTTGTCTCCAAGTAAACAAAACGTCGAAAACGGGAGTAAAATGAATCAAAGAAAACGAAATAAAAAAGAAATAAAGAAAACGAGCCAAACAAATCCAATCAAAGAAAACGAATCAAAGAAAACGATACAAAGAAAACGGTTTACAAAGAAAGTGGGAAGCCTTGGCAACTCATCACCAGAAGCTCTGATGCAATTACGGTTTTGACAGAGTCATCTCAGGGAGTAATTCAATATGTCCTTCTCTCCCTCCCTCCCTCCCTCCCTCCCTCCCTCCCTCCCGTCTCTCTGTTTTTCTTTCTCTTCCTCAGCCTCTCTACCTTCCTCAGCTCCTTAACCTTCCTCAGCTACTTAACCTTCCGCAACCCCTTTATCTTCCTCTGCTCCTTTAACTTCCTCAGCTCCTCTATTTTCCTCAGCTTCTCTATCTTCCTCAGCTCTTGTCTTCCTCAGCTCCTCCATCTCCCTCATCTCATCATCCTTCCTCGACTCATATTTTTTCTAGTTTTCTCCCGTACACAACCTTCTCTCCATTATACTTTCCCTCCCTTCCTCAGCTTCTGTTTCTCTCCCTTCTTCGTTGTTTCTCGGTATTTAACTTACATGTCTGTCTAATTTTTTTTCGTTAGTCCCGTCTCTCTTTCCCCTCCCTCTCTCTTTTTTTCTTCCATCCTTTCCTGCCTCTCTCTCTCTCTCTCTCTCTCTCTCTCAGTTCATTCTACCAGCTTGTAGTACTGCCTCACTCAGTAGATGTCTCTCATCTCATCCGTCACCATCACTCACTGTTACACCACCACCAGCAGCACCGCCACCATCACTCACTGTTACACCACCACCACCAGCACCGACACCATCACTCACTGTTACACCACCACCACCAGCACCGCCACCATCACTCACTGTTACACCACCACCACCAGCACCGCCACCATCACTCACTGTTACACCACCATCACCAGCACCGCCACCATCACCACCACCCACCACAACTCACACAGTATTTATCATGGGGTAGCAGCTTGCAAATCCTAGTGTGTGTGTGACGGGTGAACATAGATCAGAGCACCACACCATTAATCAATACCTGAGCTACCCAGGCTCAACTCAGAGCTCACTACAACGCTCCTCCTTATCTTCATGCTACCCAGGCTCAGCTCAGAGCTCACTGTGTCGCTTCTTACCTTCATCTCTATACCTCTCAGTTATCCCATCTCTTTTTATTCCTCTCTCTCTCTCTCTCCCCTTTTACCCGACTCTCTTATCTCTCCTTTCCCTATCTACTATTCCTAAGGTTAGCTCCGCGTCTCTCCCTGACTCATTCAATTTCCCCTATCCACCTTTACCACATTTTTTCTCTCCTCTTCCTCCCTTTCCATACTTCCCCCTTCCCCCCCTTCCTCGTTCCACAGACCAGATGCTCCAGTTATAAACGACCTATCAGTGTCGACGCTAACAGTAAATGAGAAGTGAATTGGTTTTCAACAAGAGTATTAACGTTAAGCCCTCCTATAGAAAATGGCATCCGGTTAGAGTGGTGTATGTCAGCTGTTGTGTGTATGTGTATGTGTGTGTGTGTGTGTGTGTGTGTGTGTGTGTGTGTGTGTGTGTGTGTGTGTGTGTGTGTGTGTGTGTGTGTGTGTGTGTGTGTGTGTGTGTGTGTGTGTGTGACCAGCCCACCATGATCACTGAGATCGCCCATCTCTCTCGGTTTTTATTCAGTTCCGATTACCAGTGAAATGAAAGCTTTTGTTAAGACTGGATAAAGCTTCTCGCGAAGCTTGACGTTGTCACAAAGATTAACTATACCTCTAAGCTTTCACTACACGGATCGTTCATACGTGAACTTCTGTTTTGTTCATCTTAATTTTAAAAGCTTATCTGTAAACGACAGATACATTCTGTTAGCAAAATTTCGCCTTGCAACCTGACGCAGCAGGAATTAAAGGTGAGGAGACACGTTTCGCTCAATCTAGGCCACTGGTGAGGTAGAAGAGAGAATACGTAAAGGAGATAAACCTTGCAATTGCGTTCACGGGGGAGCCACACACCCTAGTGGGTCATGCAACCAGTAAAGTAATATACTGAGTGAGCCAAAGAGTGAATAATTGGATACACGTCTATGGGGCGGAGGCCAGGGGATTGGGGATTCATTGTAACACACATTGTTACTTAAGTAATAGACACCATGTGTCGCAAAATACTGCTCTGGTGACAGTAGTGTGCATATTAAATAGAATAGTGATGAATTAACACATTTATTAGGAAAATTAATGTTTATTTAAACAATACACTGCAATGATGTGACATAATTGATTAATAAGAAATATGACTATCCTTTGTTTTTATAAGCATTGCTACACACTTTAGCGTAGAATCGACTATGTTGAACACATTTTCGCAAGTTCTTCGTCATGGTACCTGGTCCTAATAACAGCAGCAATTAGCTTCTCCACAGTTGAACAGTCCTGTTTCACGATCCTTCGTTTGGTGATTGCCCATAGATTCTCAATTGGGTTGAGGTCAGGAGAGTTTCCAGGCCAATGTAGAACGTTTAACCCACTCTCTTGTCAGCATTTTCTGGAAGTGTGGCATAGAGCAAGATCCTGCTGGAAAATGCCTTCTCTGTCAGGAAAGTCTCTATTCACAATGGGAAGCAAATGAGCTGCCAGGATTGCCTTGTATTTATCACTGTTCATTGTTCCCTCAACAATACTAAGCCGTCTAGGGCCTTTAGCAGTAAAACTACCCCAAAATATCTCAGGTGGATGTTTTGACGTTACTTGAATGAGTCCATTCCGAAGAGGTTTGCTTTTTCTCCATCTCACTACCACTGATATGTACCCATGTACTTCAGAATGTGCCTAATCTGCAAATGTAACTTTTTTCCATTCATCAGTCGTCCATCCTTCATGATCGAGTGCCCACCAGAGCCATTTTTTTCTTCATAGTAGTAGTCATTAGCATTCTTTACCGGCTTTCTGGCAGTTCTGCCATCTTCTAGGAGCTTTTGTCGAACAGTTAAAGAATCAAATATTTACGCCAGCTGAAGCCAAATCTCTCTGTAGATCTTTGCTGGCTTTCTTGGGATCCTTTATGCTATTTCTTATGACAACCTTGTCATCGTGAAGTGTTATCTTGCATTTTCTTTCACATCTTCGACGCAGCGCTTCACAATCACTAGCGTCATCAACTTTCTTCAGAATCCAACCTACAGTTGACTTTGCTAGGGTTGATATTTTCGACGATGTCTGATACTCATATCAGTTTTTCTAAAAGCTACAATACTTGCACGCTTGCTGGAATAGCCTTACAGAACAACAGCTGTTGTAGCGCTTACGAATAGCAGGGTAACACCACAGCTCGATCGTTGCCAGAGACTAAGACATATTATTATATAATCACAAAATTTACTCCTGTGCCAATTAATTTGCACACTACTGTACATTCCAATAGCGATATACTTTCTGTGTAGAGGAGATAGGGTCGCCTGTGACTCTGTGGTGACGAGATGTTATGATCCTGGGAGCTGCCTGGAACTGATCCGGACGCTAACTTACTGTGTCACCTGTGTACCCTCTCACATGACTGAACTGTTGTTGGTGGTGGTTCATGAGGGTTACGACGGCTCACAGGACTAAACTACGGTTGTTGTTGGTTCTTATGGGCTACGACGGCTCACTGTTGTTGTTGGTTCTAATGGGCTACGATGGCTCACAAGACTGAACTACTGTTGTTGGTTCTTATGGGATGTGACTGCTCACATGACTGCCGTGTGAACTTACAAGTCTGGATCCAGACTCTCTCTCCTTCAATGCTCACTCCATGGGGGTAAAAATATCAAAATCAATTGATGTCCTGAGATTCTGTCTTCATATGGGTTATTACCGAGCATTACACTTTAGTATATATATATATATATATATATATATATATATATATATATATATATATATATATATATATATTTATTTATTTTTTATAAATATATATATATATATATATATATATATATATATATATATATATATATATATATATATATATATATATATATATATATATATATATATATATATATATATATATATATATATGTCGTGCCAAATATGCAAAATTGGTCAATTAGCAAGAACTCATTTAAAATTAAGTCCTTTCTGAAATTTTCTCTTATACGTTTAAAGATATATTTTTTCATCAATGTTAATGTAAAAATTTATAATTTTGGACCAAAAGAATCTTAGAAAACTTACCTAACCTTATTATAACAAGTGTAATTTATTTTAGCCTAACCCAACTAAATATATTTTAAATACGTTTACAATAATTTAGTACTAAACAAACACAATCAAATATATTTTTTTCGTTAGGTTCAGAATGATTTTGGCGAAATTATTGCATACACAAATTTTCACTTGTCCTATATGGCAAGATGAGCGTTGCTATTTAAGCCAAGATCGCAAGTTCTGCCTGGGTTCTGCCTGGGTTCTATTCCCAGCCAGAGTAGAAACATTGGACGTGTTTGCTGCCTAAAGCCAGCTTTCAGGGAGAAGGCTTTTTCATCTCATCCCCTGCATATATATATATAATATATATATATATATATATATATATATATATATATATATATATATATATATATATATATATATATATATATATATATGTCGTGCCGACAACAGACGTGTTTTTCTTCGTGTTCAGTACAAGTATATATGGCGCCCATTATAAGTATATATGGCGTCCATTATAAGTATATATGGTGTCCATTATAAGTATATATGGCGTCCATTATAAGTATATATGGCGTCCATTATAAGTATATATGGCGTCCATTATAAGTATATATGGCGTCCATTATAAGTATATATGGCGTCCATTATAAGTATATATGGCGTCCATTATAAGTATATATGGCGTCCATTATGAGTCCATTATAAGTATATATGGCGTCCATATATGGCGTCCATTATAAGTATATATGGCGTCCATTATAAGTATATATGGCGTCCATTATGAGTATATATGGTGTCCATTATAAGTATATATGGCGTCCATTATAAGTATATATGGCGTCCATTATGAGTATATATGGTGTCCATTATGAGTATATATGGCGTCCATTATAAGTATATATGGCGTCCATTATGAGTATATATGGTGTCCATTATAAGTATATATGGCGTCCATTATAAGTATATATGGCGTCCATTATAAGTATATATGGCGTCCATTATAAGTATATATGGCGTCCATTATAAGTATATATGGCGTCCATTATAAGTATATATGGCGTCCATTATAAGTATATATGGCGTCCATTATGAGTATATATGGCGTCCATTATAAGTATATATGGCGTCCATTATAGGTATATATGGTGTCCATTATAAGTATATATGGTGTCCATTATAAGTATATATGGTGTCCATTATAAGTATATATGGCGTCCATTATAAGTATATATGGCGTCCATTATAAGTATATATGGCGTCCATTATAAGTATATATGGTGTACTCTTCTATACTTCGTGAATTCAGAAACAACTCGCTGACGGATGCACCAGAAATATAGTCACAAGTATTTTATCCACAGTGGTATATTACACGCCATTCTGAAAAAAAAGAAATACCCCGTCTTGCCTATCATAAATAACTCATTATCACACTTAATCTATATTGCAATGCTACTGTGACGCTGTAAACACATCATTACGACTGTTCTGGGATTATAAATTCCTAAAGAGATCATTACCACTGTAACTTAGTTATCAAAAATGTCTAGGCTAAGTCCTAGGACCCACTGTGTGCTTCTGTAGTCTTCTGAATACCGCCCACAGGATCGGTATGAAGTGTTTGCCGCCCATAGGATAAGTTTAGGGCGATTACAACCTACAGGATGGGGCTGGAATGACAATATACACAAATTTTAACAGATACAGCAACATGTATAGTCCTTGTACGTGGTACTGAAGAAGGACATGGACACGCATGTACGATCTAGCATCAGTCTGACGACTTGTCGCACACGTACGATCTAGCATCAGTCTGACGACTTGTCGCACACGTACGATCGAGCATCAGTCTGGCGACTTGTCGCACACGTACGATCGAGCATCAGTCTGGCGACTTGTCGCACACGTACGATCGAGCATCAGTCTGACGACTTGTCGCACACGTACGATCGAGCATCAGTCTGACGACTTGTCGCACACGTACGATCGAGCATCAGTCTGACGACTTGTCGCATA
>NC_091315.1:35141398-35176398 GCF_038502225.1 Cherax quadricarinatus
AGAAATGAAGATAATTATCATTAAGAGTGTCTCCTAATCTGGAAGCTGTGTACTAAGTCGAGGTTTCCTCAATTTATTTCTGAGGTCTCTTTAAAGTGTGTACAAACACCACTTATAACTTGGCGCTAAGTCCGCATGGGTAATGCAGCCCTTAAATCCTGTCACTGTCGATTCTATACGTTCCTAAACTAGCTGGTGTTGAGTATATTGTATGTCTGTATACTGTAGCCTGTCTCAGGTAACCTTACACAACTTGCATACACCTTTGCAGTAAAACTGAGTTATTATT
This sequence comes from Cherax quadricarinatus, assembly GCF_038502225.1. NCBI lineage: Eukaryota > Metazoa > Arthropoda > Malacostraca > Decapoda > Parastacidae > Cherax > Cherax quadricarinatus. The sequence continues at coordinate 35,141,688 of NC_091315.1, forward strand.
GTAGCAATCGTAAGTACTGTCAACGTGTATTCAACTATTTAAATATTATTAGTGTGTATACAACTACGTGTTATCAATGTGTATACAACTACGTAAGTATTCTCAGTGTGTATACAACCATGTAAGTATTGTAAGTATGTATACAACTATGTAAGTATTGTGTGCGTATACAGCTATGTAAGTATTGTTACGACCCTTCAGTATTCTTTGGAAAAAGAGCCTAGATCTATGTTAAATACCGAAGACCTTAAAGAGTGCAGACAGCTCCTTTGCGTAAGGTGGGTGGTAGAGCACTAGTTAAAAATTACAGACCAGTAGCCCTAACTTCCTACTACATAAAAGTCTTCTAAAGAGTGATGAGACGGCAGATTACAAATTTTCATGGACCAGCACAACCAGCATAACCCGAACCAGCATGGTTTTAGAGCAGGACGATTATGCCTGTCACAGCTGCTGTACAGCTGTGACAGAATTACGGAGGCGTTAGAAGACGACAAAAACGCAGATGTGATATACACAGATTTTGCAAAAGCGTTTGACAGATGCGATTATGGAATGGTAGCGCACAAGATGAGGGATCTAGGTATTACGGGGAAGGTAGGCAGATGGATTTTCGGGTTCTTGACACAGAACACAAAAAGCAGTAATAAACAGAGCAAAATCCAGCATCAGCGAGGTGAAAAGTTCAGTGCCCTAAGGTACTGTCCTGGCACCTCTGCTGTTTCTCATCCTCATAGCAGACATAGATAAAAACACCCGTCACAGTTTTGTATCATCATTTGTAGATGACACTAAAATAAGCACGAAAGTCACTACGGTAGAGGACACTGAAAAATTACAGGAAAACATAAGCAGGGTTTTCCAGTGGGCAGTGGAGAACAACATGACATTCAGTGGCGATACGTTCCAGCTGCTTAGGTATGGAAAGAATGAAGAACTCAAAAGGAACACCGTATACAAAACTCAAGAACGAAAGGAACACGTGAAAGACTTGGGTATAATTATTTCAGCTGACCATTCTTTCGAAGAACATAATAAGACATAATAAGAGAACTTTCAAAACAAGCGAAATAATTCCAATGGTGGCACTTTTCAAATCACTGGTGCTCCCTCATTTGGAAAATTGCTTAGTGTTGACGGCCCCGTTCAAGGAAGGACAAATATCAGAGCTTGAATAAATACAGAGATCGTTTACGGCCAGTATAGAGCCACTAAAACATTTAAATTACTGGGAACGCCTTAAAGTCTTAAACATGTATTCACTGGAGCGGAGGAGAGAGAGATACATGATAGTGTATACCTGGAAAGTACATGTTGGCCTGGTCACAAATCTGCACACTGCCATGACAACATACTGGAGTGAGAGATATGGGATGAAATGCAAAATAAACCCAATGAAGAGCAGCTACAGCCTGACTGGCCAGGCAAACACCAGACGAGCCTGGCCCATAGCCGGGCTTCGAGAGTAGTGAGTCTCTCGGAGCTGTGTAAGTACTGTCAGGGCATAATACAACTTTGTACTTAAGTATACCTTACACGTGCCGGTAAGGTATACACAATTTAGAAGTTTCTGATCATGTATGCGTTAGTTTTGAAGTTAATGTTGTTATTTTGGCGACCATTGTGACCTGGGTGACCACTGACCACACTCCCCTCCCCTGCCCCCCCTCCTCCTCTCCCTTCCCCCTTCCCTTCCACCTCTCTCTTCCCCTCCTCCTTACCTATTCCCTCCAGCAGTGTCCTCTCAGGTGTTACTGACGCACTCAGTGTTACTGACGCACTCAGTGTTACTGACGCACTCAGTGTTTCTGACGCACTCAGTGTTACTGACGCACTCAGTGTTACTGACGCACTCAGTGTTTCTGACGCACTCAGTGTTACTGACGCACTCAGTGTTTCTGACGCACTCAGTGTTACTGACGCACTCAGTGTTTCTGACGCACTCAGTGTTACTGACGCACTCAGTGTTTCTGACGCACTCAGTGTTACTGACGTACTCAGTGTTACTGACGCACTCAGTGTTTCTGACGCACTCAGTGTTACTGACGTACTCAGTGTTACTGACGTACTCAGTGTTACTGACGTACTCAGTGTTACTGACGCACTCAGTGTTTCTGACGCACTCAGTGTTACTGACGCACTCAGTGTTACTGACGCACTCAGTGTTACTGACGCACTCAGTGTTACTGACGCACTCAGTGTTTCTGACGCACTCAGTGTTACTGACGTACTCAGTGTTACTGACGCACTCAGTGTTACTGACGCACTCAGTGTTACTGACGCACTCAGTGTTACTGACGCACTCAGTGTTACTGACGCACTCAGTGTTACTGACGCACTCAGTGTTACTGACGCACTCAGTGTTACTGACGCACTCAGTGTTACTGACGCACTCAGTGTTACTGACGTACTCAGTGTTACTGACGCACTCAGTGTTACTGACGTACTCAGTGTTACTGACGCACTCAGTGTTACTGACGTACTCAGTGTTACTGACGTACTCAGTGTTACTGACGCACTCAGTGTTACTGACGCACTCAGTGTTACTGACGTACTCAGTGTTACTGACGCACTCAGTGTTACTGACGCACTCAGTGTTACTGACGCACTCAGTACGTCATTGGTCTACGCAACTTAGCAGAGTAGTTGTTCATCTGTTAACAACACAGTGTTTCAACGTGACAATTATCATACACTCCAACATTAAACTTGGTCCTCTAACATTAATTCTCAGAATTTAATTAACCTGCAATAAAATCTAAATTTTTATTTCCACATTATTGAATTTTAATTAAAAACTTAAACAAAATAATTTCACGGACATTGGTACTAATAATATTGACAATTATAGAGGGACCATGGGCACCATAGTGAACGCTCTGCTTCCTCTCTATCCTCTCTATTTGTTCATATTATAAGGTATCACTCTGGGAATACTGTATTAGTTATCGCTTCCACCAGTCTTCTTTTCCCTTCAAGTTTATTATCCGTTAGTTTATCTTCTGATGTGGTGTCTCCTTCCTCATTGACTTGTTTTACTGCATCATAGTGTTGTGTGTGTGTGTGTGTGTGTGTGTGTGTGTGTGTGTGTGTGTGTGTGTGTGTGTGTGTGTGTGTGTGTGTGTGGGATAAGACGAATATTTAAGGGGGAGGTAATGAAAGACGCTCACAAACTCATCTTATCTGACTCTAAAAACAATTACAGCACAGATGATGGGAGGGACGGGAGGGACGGGAGGTAGGGACGGGAGGGACGGGAGGGAGGGACGGGAGGGAGGGACGGGAGGGAGGGACGGGAGGGACGGGAGGTAGGGACGGGAGGGACGGGAGGTAGGGACGGGAGGGACGGGAGGGAGGGACGGGAGGGAGGGACGGGAGGGAAGGGCGGGAAAGAAGGGATGGAGGGAAGGAAGTACGGAAAAGAAAAAGGAGAGTCAAGGTATAGAGGAAAATGTGATAAAGGTAGTAGGAGGGGAAGGATGGGGGAAGGGAATAAAACATGGGGATAGAGGAAAAGAGAGAGACATACGATATAGACAGAAATGCTGACAGATAAATACAGTCAGGTAAGCAGACAGACAGACACATAGGTAGACAGACAGACATGAGGTAGAGAGTCAGATAAGGAGACAGGCAAAGAGGCAGAGAGACAGATAAGCAGACAGACCGGCAGATAATCAGACCGGCAGATAATCAGACAGGCAGACAGACAGACAGACAGACAGACAGACAGACAGACAGACAGAGCGCACAATAACAATAATAATCCTCGGGTACAAAAATTATCCCTGGTCATATTAATCCCAGCCAGCAGTCACATCGTCGATGCCTGTGTTAATTACTGCAATTTAACACGACGGCGGCAATTTAGCAGAGCGACGGGTGGGCGGCCTGTTGGGTGGGTGAGTGGGTGGGCGGGTTTTTGGGGTGGGTGAGTGGGCGGGTTCTCAGTACAAAAAAGTACGATTATGTGATCAAATATTCTTTAAAAAATGTTGAAAAATTAAATCTTTCCTCTCCTGTTATGCATGAGAGAGAGAGAGAGAGAGAGAGAGAGAGAGAGAGAGAGAGAGAGAGAGAGAGAGAGAGAGAAGAGAGAGAGAGGCATCTGGTGTCATACGCGTCGGTAATCCCCCACCTTTGTTCTTTAAATCCTGCGTTTACGTTGATTGTAAGGGAGGAAGAGAGGGAGGGAGAGGCAGAGAGAGAGAGAGAGAGAGAGAGAGAGAGAGAGAGAGAGAGAGAGAGAGAGAGAGAGAGAGAGAGAGAGAGAGAGAGAGAGAGAGAGAGAGAGAGATGAATAGAGAGAATGAGATGGTGTGAGGTAGGTTGAGAGAGGGAGGGAGAGAGAGGGAGTGAGAGGGAGAGAGAGGGAGGGAGTGAGAGGGAGGGTGGATGACAATACTGTAACTGGATGACTGTACAATCGCCGTGTCAGGTAAAAGGACACAAGTGCAACTAATGTGACATTATATTGTGGCAACGTTTCGCTCTCCAGGAGCTTCGAGCTGTTACGGCTTGACAAATAATAATAATAATAATAATCTTTATTTACTACAAGTACATGTACATGGTATACATGTACATCTGGAGAGCGAAACGTTGCCACAGTAAAATGCCACATTAGTTGCACTTGTGTCCTTTTACCAGGGTCGAGACTCAGCTCCTGGCCTCTGCTCCTAAACCACTTTGATCGATATCATTAACATCTGACCTCTCGGTTCTTATTCTCCCCGCTCTTAAAACCATCCATTGAGCTTGTCTCTACCATTGACTCATCCAAATCATTCCACTTTTCGACCAGCCTGAGACTAAAGAAATAATTCCTTACATCCCTATGGATCATCTGTGTCTTCCGCTTCCAGCTGTGTCCCCTTGATCCTGGTCCTCTTAATTCAAGTTATCTGCCATATCAATTCCTCTTAAGATTTGTGTACGTAGTGATCATGCCCCCACCTTGTCCTTCTGTCCTCTCGGGTCACTCACGTAGCAATTCTAACACTGATCCTTGAGGAGCCTCACTCGTTACTTTCTGTAGTTCTGATGTTTCATCCCTTACAGTTATTCTCTGCCCTTCTCTCACTGAGGTCCTCCTTGACCCACTGCACAACTTCTCACTTTTAACTTTGCTTGTTCTTCTAATATCTTCACTAATCTCTGGTGTGTCACTGTAGTAAATTTTTTTTATACAGTCCCCTCCTCCCTCCAAAAAATTGCTATCCACCCAACCCTGTCTGTCTAGTTATATTATTCTGACTTCGTTGTAGAATTCTAGAAAATTCGTAAGACAGGAGTTCCCATGTATGCTGATTTTGCGTGAAGAATATTCTTCTAGGTGTTCAAATATCCTTTACCTTACTCTCCTCTCCAGGTCTGTAATTCAGGGCTTCATGTCTGTCCCCCCCCCCCGTTTTCCTTATAAACAGATATCGTATTTACCCTTTTTATTTACTTTTTAGTAGCTTTCCTAATTGGAGAGATTAATCGAATATCTCTGCTATTATAGCACAGAGGTGCTTTGCACTGTCTCTCAGCACTCATGGAGATGTACTGTCTAATAACATTATTTTTGGTTACGTCCGGCTCGTGTGGTAATCGCATCAATTTTCTTGTGCTAATACTCTCCAGTACTTGTTGGTCTTTTTTCTGTTTTCAGTGGTTTTTGGAAGTTATCCACTCTATAAAGACTTCTTTGAATCTTTTGTTAAGAGTTTTACACACTTCTCTGTCATTCTCTGTTAGCGTATCTTCCTTCCTTTCAACACCTCTTCCTCCTTCCTCGGCCTCACACGTGTTCCCTCACATTCCTTGATTCCTTGCGTGTTTCATGGAGTAACTCTGAACGGTTTTGACCTTTTATTCTCCATCAGTTTCACATTATCTTTCTGTTTCTCTTCTTATTCTTACATATTTGTTTTTAGCTCTCATTCCTGTTTCACAGCTTTTCTACAATTTAATTTATTTCATCGTTTTTCCAGGTCTTCTCGCTCCTCTGTTAGGCCTTCTCGCTCCTCTGTTAGGTCTTCTCGCTCCTCTGTTAGGCCTTCTCGCTCCTGTGTTAGGCCTCTCTGTATGCTTGGTTCACCCATGGACTCTGATTTTCCCGATTCTATTTATCTTATAATCTTTTTATATCTACAAGTACATGATACAACTTATAAAGACCATAGCTGACATCACTGACATACTACACTGACCTACTATAGAGCAAACCTTGGTTATGCAGAGAGTTTCGGGCGACTTGGGTTTATTTTGTCTCCAGGATGAGACCCACACCAGTCGGCTAATACCCAGGTACCCATTTTACTGTTAGGTGAACAGGGATAGCAGGTGTCTTAAGGAAACACACCCACAATGTTTCTACCCTTACCAGGGATCGAACTTTTCCTTTGTCCCTTGAAACTTTCACTCATTTACCTCCATTTCCTGTACAGTTCTGCCTTCTAGTGCTATTTTCCCGTTCCACTTCACTCAGAAAATTTTTCATGCCATCGTAGTCCTCTTTTCTGAAGTCCAGTTTTCTATTATTCACTTCCTCCATTTCTTCCTCTTTTCCTCTCTCTCCACCAGATGCTCAGAACTTAGCACCACATGATCCCTGGTTCCTGCTGGTTCCATAAGCGTAATTAATTTACACTATGTAATATTCATTTTGTGTGAAAACCAGATCAAGTCTCGCTGGTTCATCTCCTCCTCTCACTCTTGTTGCTTCCTTCACATGCTGACCCTGACACTTCTCCGCTGCTGCCTCCATAATCTTCACACTCCACGTTCCTGGTGCTGTAGCCATAGCTGTGTAGTGTACGTAGTTGTGTGGCTGTGTGTACGTGAATGGTTGTCATGTACATATTAAGGTAAATCTGCTTGTATTATTCATTATATCAGATGTGGTGTGTGTACTCACCTAGTTGTACTCACCTAGTTGTACTCACCTAGTTGTACTCACCTAGTTGTACTCACTCACCTAGTTGTACTCATCTAGTTGTACTCACCTAGTTGTACTCACCTAGTTGAGGTTGCAGGGGTCTAGTCCAAGCTCCTGGCCCTGCCTCTTTACTGGTCCCTACTAGGTCACTTTCCCTGAACCATGAGCTTTGTCGTACCTCTGCTTAAAGCTATGTATGGATCCTGCCTCCACTACATCGCTTCCTAAACTATTCCACTTCCTGACTACTCTGTGGCTGAAGAAATACTTCCTAACATCCCTGTGATTCATCTGCGTCTTCAACTTCCAACTGTGCCCCCTTGTTACTGTGTCCAATCTCTGGAACATCCTGTCTTTGTCCACCTTGTCAATTCCTCTCAGTATTTTGTATGTCGTTATCATGTCCCCCCTATCTCTCCTGTCCTCCAGTGTCGTCAGGTTGATTTCCCTTAACCTCTCCTCGTAGGACATACCTCTTAGCTCTGGGACTAGTCTTGTTGCAAACCTTTGCACTTTCTCTAGTTTCTTTACGTGCTTGGCTAGGTGTGGGTTCCAAACTGGTGCCGCATACATGTGTGTGTGTGTGTGTGTGTGTGTGTGTGTGTGTGTGTGTGTGTGTGTGTGTGTGTGTGTGTGTATGTGTGTGTGTACGAGCTAGTGATGTATGTATTTTCTTGTGATCTTCTGTAATGGAACTGTGTGTAGACCATGGCAGAGAGAGAGAGAGAGAGAAGGAGAGAAAGCTGCAATATGCAGGAAGTATTGCAACAAAAGATGAAAGCGAAAACAATAACGAAATATAGTTTATTTTTTTCACCAATGAATGTGCAAGCTAAAAGCTGTTATCCTACCTCAGTGCCAGCTAAAAGCTGTTATCCTACCTCAGTTCCAGCTAAAAGCTGTTATCCTACCTCAGTTCCAGCTAAAAGCTGTTATCCTACCTCAGTTCCAGCTAAAAGCTGTTATCCTACCTCAGTTCCAGCTAAAAGCTGTTATCCTATCTTATCCCTACAGATCTAGTAATGACATTCAGGAACCCTAACAAAAAGACAGTCAGATCACTATATACAACAAAGAGACAGTCAGATGTTTATATACGACATATGCCAGACATATTCTAGAGTAAGGAGAACCAGCATAGAGCCCACACCTGGTCAAGCCTGTGAGGAAACTCCAGAAAGTGTAAATATTTGTAGCAAGACGGCCCACAATAATAGATTAACATGTGATAACAGCTGAAAACGTTCTTTGAAGGCACGAAATAACCAATAAGGTCAGACAACATAGTCATTAAAGAGGCAAATGGGCCACGTGGATCTTAGGAAATACTTCTTCAGCCTCTGGTTTGTTTGGAAGTGGAAAGAAGCAAAAATCATTCACACAGTTTTAAGGATGGGAATGACAAGGCCCTGTGAGGTGGAATATTGTTGAAATCATGCGTCGAGCAGTTATAGGGTAGGGGCGAGGAGCTGAGACTTGACCCCCCGTAATTACACCTAGGTAAGTGTACGCACATGCGAGCAAGACACACACACACACACACACACACACACACACCTCGTAAATTGACCAGGCATAGTAAATACGTTCTGATTGCCTTTTTGACTCCTCTAACGAAGGGCACGACTCCCCTTTCCCTCTCTGCCCTCCCCTCACACCCCGCTGCCCTCCCCCACACCCCGCTGCCCTCCCCCACACCCCGCTGCCCTCCCCCACTCCCCGCTGCCCTCCCCCACACCTCTCTCCCCTCCCCCCTGGACCTCACTAACGAGCAGGCCAAATCACGTTATATAGCGAACGAGTCAAGAGAGTGGACATTATGGTGTTCTCTCTCTCTCTCTCTCTCTCTCTCTCTCTCTCTCGGTTATTGGTAGAGATATATACTAGTAAAACACACCGTTACATATCTGAATTCTCATTTCCCTTGCAGTCAGGGTTTCTTTTTATTATCTTTACTTTCTCTCACTTTCTGCCGTTACCAACATTCCTCACTTTGCTCTTCCCTCCAACATCTGTTTACTCTGCACTTGATTTATTCTTGCTCATTTTTGTTTTCCTTCATGCAACTTTCACTCTTCTACCGTCACGTATTTCTTCCTTCCTATGAGGTCTCTCTATCCTCCGTTGTTTCATTCTCTCTCTCTCTCCCTTTCCTTCGCCATGATCCACTATCCCATCTATTCCTGCTTCTATCACGAAGTCTACACTTTTCACATCACCGCACACTCCCCTTTTTTTTCTATTCCTTCCACCTCCCTCCTCTCCTTTCCATTTTTTTTTCCAGCGCAGCTGCAGTTCTGGCACCTCCACTAACCCCCTCGTTTCCTCCTCCTGTCTCATTTTCCTCACACATCTATAATTTCTTCATATAGGTTATGGACTCCGGGGCGTCCTGAAGTAGTGAGACTCTTCGTATAGGTTATGGACTCCGGGGCGTCCTGAAGTAGTGAGACTCTTGTGGTCGGGGCGTCCTGATCATCTTCACAAATAAAGTAGTGAGACTCTTCGTATAGGTTATGGACAAGTAGTGAGACAGACAGGAGAAGGAAACTTACAACGACGTTTCGGTCCGACTTGGACCATTAACTAGTTAGTGATCCAAGTCGGACCGAAACGTCTTCGTAAGTTTTACTCTCCTGTGTGCGAGTTATTTGTATATTGTTCCAGTCATGGTATTGTGACTTATTCGTTATCTTCTTCTTGTAATGCAAACTGTGTACTGTCTCAGGAGACACAAGAAAAACATCGAGTCAGTGACATCAGACATCAGTGCAGCAACACAAGGAACTGCAGTGAAAACAGACGTCAGTGAAGTAACACAAGGAACTACTTTGACAACAGACATCGGTGAAGAAACACAACTAGAGTGACTGGACATCACAACTGGTGAAGTCATCGGGGAGGAGGAACTGAGAAGCAGCTACACGTATCCTGCAGAAGAGTTGTTGCCTTCAGACCTCCTTCAGGATAAGTGCAATTTGCTTCTGGGTTTCTTCTCCTGCTGATGACTACATGAGCTGTGACATGCAGTGACTGGCTGTGTTATTTAACTAATGGCTGTTGTCACTGTAGGTGCCTGTGAGAATGAGCGTGCTAGTGCTCCTCTTGCCTGTGGCTTCGATCGGCACAGGAGGTGCTTGAGGGGCCCCACCCACAATTGTAGTTCTAGTAACCTGAGGGACCCCACGTACAATTGTCGTTCTAGTAACCTGAGGGACCCCACGTACAATTGTTGTTCTAGTGACTTGTGGTATAACTCTTATAATAACGCCAGGGACCCCGTGTGTAGAGACGTCAGTCATCACGGATTATCATTCGACTAACCCAAAGGTCAACAGTATTTTCCTTAGCTACGATGGTGACTGTTCCTTCTCGGTGGAACATATTCATATATCGTAGCGAGAATGCAGTTGCGTGTGTGGTGTTGCCGTAGCGGTAATGAGGAGGTTACCTACATCACCTGTCCTGGCCAGGTGTACACCTGTTTACCTCAGGGTAAACACACGTGTTTATTTAACCGCTGCCATGAATATCACCTGTGATGGGGATGTATGCTCTGCTGACACCGCAGAATACTCACTGATGAGCATCTGCTGTCACTGCAGAACACTGATTAACGCCTGCTGACACTGCAGAACACTCACTGATGAACACCTGTTGACACTGCAGAACACTGATGAACATCTGCTCACATCACGGAACACTAGTGAACACCTCACACCACAGAACACTAGTGAACACCTCACACCACAGAACACTAGTGAACACCTCACACCACAGAACACTAGTGAACACCTCACACCACAGAACACTAGTGAACACCTCACACCACAGAACACTAGTGAACACCTCACACCACAGAACACTAGTGAACACCTCACACCACAGAACACTAGTGAACACCTCACACCACAGAACACTAGTGAACACCTCACACCACAGAACACTAGTGAACACCTCACACCACAGAACACTAGTGAACACCTCACACCACAGAACACTAGTGAACACCTCACACCACAGAACACTAGTGAACACCTCACACCACAGAACACTAGTGAACACCTCACACCACAGAACACTAGTGAACACCTCACACCACAGGTCAATAACAACAGCATCTACAAAGCCGAACTCATTCGAGAGGTCCAGATAATTATTTCGAAATCGACATAATATCAAAATGGCTCCTCATTAATCCTCAAATACTAACAATACCAATACAAAAAAAAAAAAATCATTGAGGGTGAGAAAGGAGAGACAGCTCTAGCTCCCGAACACTCACTTTCCGGGTTACGAAATTCCCCGCTAGAAAGGTGGTAAGGGGAGAAACTCGCGCACTCTTAACGCGCGCTTTAAGAGTGCGCGCGCGACAGGTGACGCATGAATGTCGCTAATGAAGAGTAAATAATCGTGTCTAATGCGAGTTAATCAGTCAGTCAAGCAACAAGATCAGTAGAGAGTGGCCAAGCTGCCTTAGTGTGGCCAAGCTGCCTTAGTGTGGCCAAGCTGCCTTAGTGTGGCTAAGCTGCCTTAGTGTGGCCAAGCTGCCTCAGTGTGGCCAAGCTGCCTCAGTGTGGCCAAGCTGCCTTAGTGTGGCCAAGCTGCCTTAGTGTGGCCAAGCTGCCTTAGTGTGGCCAAGCTGCCTTAGTGTGGCCAAGCTGCCTTAGTGTGGCCAAGCTGCCTTAGTGTGGCCAAGCTGCCTTAGTGTGGCCAAGCTGCCTCAGTGTGGCCAAGCTGCCTTAGTGTGGCCAAGCTGCCTTAGTGTGGCCAAGCTGCCTTAGTGTGGCCAAGCTGCCTTAGTGTGGCCAAGCTGCCTCAGTGTGGCTAAGCTGCCTCAGTGTGGCCAAGCTGCCTCAGTGTGGCTAAGCTGCCTCAGTGTGGCCAAGCTGCCTTAGTGTGGCCAAGCTGCCTTAGTGTGGCCAAGCTGCCATAGTGTGGCCAAGCTGCCTTAGTGTGGCCAAGCTGCCTTAGTGTGGCCAAGCTGCCTTACTATGGCCAAACTGCCTTAGTGTGGCCAAGCTGAGGACGCGGTTAACCTCCAAGAAGATATAAACAAAGTTTTCCAGTGGGCAACGGTAAACAATATGATGTTCAATGAGGACAAATTCCAACTACTCCGTTATGGAACGCAGGAGGGAGAGATACATGATTATATACACCTGGAAAATCCTAGAGGGACTAGTACCGAACTTGCACACGAAAATCACTCACTACGAAAGCAAAAGACTTGGCAGACGATGCACCATCCCCCCAATGAAAAGCAGGGGTGTCACTAGCACGTTAAGAGACCATACAATAAGTGTCAGGGGCCCGAGACTGTTCAACTGCCTCCCAGCACACATAAGGGGGATTACCAACAGACCCCTGGCAGTCTTCAAGCTGGCACTGGACAAGCACCTAAAGTCAGTTCCGGATCAGCCGGGCTGTGGCTCGTACGTTGGTTTGCGTGCAGCCAGCAGCAACAGCCTGGTTGATCAGGCTCTGATCCACCAGGAGGCCTGGTCACAGACCGGGCCGCGGGGGCGTTGACCCCCGGAACTCTCTCCAGATAATCCAGGTATGGAAAACTGGAGGAGATAATAACTAGAACAGAGTATACTACTGACTCCGGCCATACAATAGAGCGGAAAAATAATGTAAGGGACCTGGGAGTAGTAATGTTTGAGGATCTCACTTTCAAGGATCACAACAGTGCCACGATCGCACGTGCAAAGAAAATGATAGGATGGATAATGAGAACTTTCAAAACGAGAGATGCCAAGCCCATGATGATCCTTTTCAAATCACTTGTTCTCTCTAGGCTGGAATACTGCTGTACATTAACATCTCCATTCAAAGCAGGTGAAATCGCAGATCTAGAGAGTGTACAGAGATCCTTTACTGCACGTATAAGTTCTGTCAAGCACCTTAACTACTGGGAACGCTTGGAAGCACTTGACTTGTACTCGTTGGAACGCAGGAGGGAGATATATCATAATCTACACTTGGAAAATCTTGGAAGGAATGGTCCCAAATCTGCACACAGAAATCACTCCCTACGAAAGTAAAAGACTGGGCAGGCGATGCAAAATGCCCCCAATAAAAAGTAGGGGCGCCATTGGTACACTAAGGGAAAACACCATAAGTGTCCGGGGCCCAAAACTGTTCAACAGCCTCCCATAAAGCATTAGGGGAATTGCCAATAAACCCCTGGCTGCCTTCAAGAGAGAGCTGGACAGATATCTAAAGTCAGTGCCGGATCATCCGGGCTGTGGCTCGTACGTTGGACTGCGTGCGGCCAGCAGTAACAGCCTAGTTGATCAGGCCCTGATCCATCGGGAGGCCTGGTCATGGACCGGGCCGCGGGGGCGTTGATCCCCGGAATAACCTCCAGGTAACCTCCAGGTAAGCTGCCTCAGTGTGGCCAAGCTGCCTCAGTGTGGCCAAACTGCCTTAGTATGGCCAAGCTGCCTTAGTATGGCCAAGCTGCCTCAGTATGGCCAAGCTGCCTCGGAGAATGTGGCCTCCTGCCTCAGATTCGCCCATGTCAAGCAAAACTCTTTGCAGTACGCCCTTGCAGTACGCCCTTGTAGTACGTCCTTGTAGTATGTCCTTGTAGCACCCCCTTGTAGTACGTTCTTGCGCTTATAGATGCATATGTTCTTATACAGGTTTAAGTTACAGCCTCAGAGTTGTTACTCAGCCTCAGGGAACTTCTCAGCTGCAGCTGACGAGAGACCGCTTGAATCACCCATATTCTTTGCAAATATTGAAAGTGTCTGGAATGTAACGTGACTCAGGAGAGAGAACTATACACATAGAAGGACCTGGGACTGGGGTTATAGCGCCGTGGGACTGGGGTTATAGCGCCGTGGGACTGGGGTTATAGCGCCGTGGGACGGGTTATAGCGCCGTGGGACGGGTTATAGCGCCGTGGGACTGGGGTTATAGCGCCGTGGGACTGGGGTTATAGCGCCGTGGGACTGGGGTTATAGCGCCGTGGGACGGGTTATAGCGCCGTGGGACTGGGGTTATAGCGCCGTGGGACTGGGGTTATAGCGCCGTGGGACTGGGGTTATAGCGCCGTGGGACTGGGGTTATAGCGCCGTGGGACTGGGGGTTATAGTGCCGTGGGACTGGGGTTATAGCGCCGTGGGACTGGGGGTTATAGCGCCGTGGGACGGGTTATAGCGGCCGTGGGACGGGTTATAGCGCCGTGGGGACTGGGGTTCTAGCGCCGCGGGACTGGGGTGATAGCGCCGTGGGACTGGGGTTATAGCGCCGAGGGACTGGGGTTATAGCGCCGTGGGACTGGGGTTATAGGGCCGTGGGACTGGGGTTATAGCGCCGTGGGACTGGGGTTATAGCGCCGTGGGACTGGGGTTATAGCGCCGTGGGACTGGGGTTATAGTGCCGTGGGACTGGGGTTATAGCGCCGTGGGACTGGGGTTATAGCGCCGTGGGACTGGGGTTATAGCGCCGTGGGACTGGGGTTATAGCGCCGTGGGACTGCGGTTATAGCGCCGTGGGACTGGGGTTATAGCGCCATGGGACTGGGGTTATAGCGCCGTGGGACTGGGGTTATAGCGCCGTGGGACTGGGGTTATAGTGCCGTGGGACTGGGGTTATAGCGCCGTGGGACTGAAGTTATAGCGCCGTGGGACTGAAGTTATAGCGCCGTGGGACTGAAGTTATAGCGCCGTGAAACTGAAGTTATAGAGCCGTGGGACTGAAGTTATAGCGCCGTGGGACTGAAGTTATAGCGCCGTGGGACTGAAGTTATAGCGCCGTGGGACTGAAAGATGTCAAGGTCTGGACATGCTAATTGTGGCCCGGTGACCTGGTGGCTAAAGCTCCCGCTTCACACACGGAGGGCCCGGGTTCGATTCCCGGCGGGTGGAAACATTTCGACACGTTTCCTTACACCTGTTGTCCTGTTCACCTAGCAGCAAATAGGTACCTGGGTGTTAGTCGACTGGTGTGGGTCGCATCCTGGGGGACAAGATTAAGGACCCCAATGGAAATAAGTTAGACAGTCCTCGATGACGCACTGACTTTCTTGGGTTATCCTGGGTGGCTAACCCTCCGGGGTTAAAAATCCGAACGAAATCTTATCTTATCTTATCTTAAGTATAGAGACACGTTGAAGAACCAGTAATGAGGTGGTCGTAGGTGGTTGTATGGGATTGCAGGTGGTTGCATGGGATTGCAGGTGGTTGCATGGGGTTGCAGGTGGTTGCATGGGGTTGCAGGTGGTTGCATGGGATTGCAGGTGGTTGCATGGGGTTGCAGGTGGTTGCATGGGGTTGCAGGTGGTTGCATTGGGTTGCAGGTGGTTGCATGGGGTTGCAGGTGGTTGCATGGGGTTGCAGGTGGTTGCATGGGGTTGCAGGTGGTTGCATGGGGTTGCAGGTGGTTGCATGGGGTTGCAGGTGGTTGCATGGGATTGCAGGTGGTTGCATGGGGTTGCAGGTGGTTGCATGGGGTTGCAGGTGGTTGCATGGGGTTGCAGGTGGTTGCATGGGATTGCAGGTGGTTGCATGGGGTTGCAGGTGGTTGCATGGGGTTGCAGGTGGTTTGATCAACGAGGTACCAGTTATAACTAAGGTAAACACGAGGTGTTCAGGCGCTGATCACTGTACTGAAGACTGACAAGTTAAGAGTGAACTTCCGACAGAGTGAGTGAACTTCCGACAGAGTGAGTGAACTTCCGACAGAGTGAGTGAACTTCCGACAGAGTGAGTGAACTTCCGGCAGAGTGAGTGAACTTCCGGCAGAGTGAGTGAACTTCCGGCAGAGTGAGTGAACTTCCGGCAGAGTGAGTGAACTTCCGGCAGAGTGATTTATGTACAAAGGCGGACGGATGGAAGGATGGACAACTATATCCTAAGTATATGCAACTAAGTTTATTTACATGGTGAAAAATGACATTTGTGTACAGTTCAGCTGTGTACATTTATCAGTCTTACTTATCAGTTGTAATAAGTAAGAGTGAGTGAGTGAGCACCAGGGCAGCATGGTTCACAGCAGGTCGCTCCTGCCTATCCCAGCTACTGGACCACTATGGCATGGTCTTGGATACTCTGGAGGACAAAAAAATGCAGATTTAATATACATAGATTTTACAAAAGCCTTCGACAAGGGCGATCATGGTGTAATATCACAAAATGCGTGATAAAGGAATAACAGGAAAAGTTGGTAGATGGTCTATAACTTCTTAACAATTAGAACACAAAGAGTATTAGTAAACAGAGTAAAGACTGAGGTTGGTACAGGGAAAAGCTCTGTTCCACAAGGCACAGTGCTTGCTCCCATCCTGTTCCTCATCCTCATATTTGACACAGACAGAGGTGTAAGCCATAGCACCGTATACTCATTTGTGGATGACACCCGAATTTGCATGACAGAGTCAGCCATCGAAGACACTGCAAATCACTAAGCCGACATCAACCAAATCTTTAAATAGGCCGCAGAAAACAATATGAAGTTCAATGAAGAGAAATTTCAATTACTCTGATATGAAAAACTTGAGGAAATTAAAACTCTATCTTAGTATAAACAAATTTCAGTCACAAAATAGACAGGAAAAACTAATGTGAAGGACCTGGGAGTGATAATGTCAGAGAATCTCTCTTTCAAAGATCACAGCAATGTATCTACTACATTTGCTAGGAAAATGATAGGATGGATAATGAGAACCTTCAAAACTAAGGGTAGCAAGCCAATGATTATTCTTTTCAAATCACTTGTTCTCTCTAGGCTGGAATATTGATGTGCACTAACGACCCCTTTCAAGGCAAGTGAAATTGCAGACCTTGAGAATATACAGAGAACTTTCATGGTATGTATAAGTACGATAAAGCACCTAAATTACTGGGAACGTCCGAAGTCCCTTGATTTGTACTCCTTGAAACGCAGGCGAGAAAGATATTGATAATATACAATTGGAAAATCCTAGAGGGACTAGTCCCAAATCTGTACACGAAAATCACTCCCTACGAAAGCAAAAGACTCGGCAGGAGATGCAACCCCCCCCCCCCGAAATGAAAAGAAGGGGCACCACGAGTATGCTAAGATACAACACAATAAGTATTATGGGCCCAAGACTGTTCAACTCCCTTCCAGCATAACTGGGCAGGCTTTTAAATTCAGTACCTGATCAGCCATTCTGTGGTTCGTACGTCAGTTTATGTGCGGCCAGCAGTAACAGCCTGGTTGATCAGACTCTGATCCACCAAGAGGACTGGTCATGGACCGTGCCGCGGGGGCGTTGACCCCCGACACCCCCTCCAGTTATACTCCAGGAATATCTCAAAACTACCTCTCCGAAGGTGATGGACTTGCTACACCGTCTCTACATCTCTACTTAAGCATATGTTCAGCGTTTAATCTCTATTTCTGGCTATTAAAGTATTCTTAACTGATAAAAATTAGACACATGTGAAACATCTGGGTATCTTTATTATAGACGTTTCGCCCTCCAGTGGCTTTATCAGTGGAAATAAATGGTATAAAATACCGACACAATGGAAATATAAATACATATGCAGTATAATGTGATCCTTTATTGACTACGTTTCGCCCACACAGTGGGTTTTTTTCAAGTCACAAACAGATCTACCTGGGGTGGAAGGGTCGCGAGTATTTACAGTCAGGCTTTATCAGTACAAATTCAACGACATAATTGGAAGACAGAAGAACTATATACAAAAGATGGGTAATCAGTCCCTCAGCCTTGGCTGAGGGACTGATTACCTCACGTGTCTAATTTTCATCTTATCAGTATTGTATACCATTCATGTATATTCTTGACTGGTGGTGCACAGGTGACGTGCAGCTGTAATGACCCTGGTGTAGTAGATAGCCTTCAAACCCCATTAACCATCCTGTAGGTGAGGGGAAACAGGTGGAGACTCGACAAATATTCAGTAAATACTTGACAATGTACGTGGGTAAAACTTGGAATTGAGACAGATGGGAGAAAGCATAAATATATATATATATGGTAATGTATAGGAAGGATGAGACTAACAATAAATAAGAGAGAAGGAGCAGTGAAATGGAACAAGTGTGACACAAGGAGGGGAGGAATAATAATGGTAGGAAGGGTAGAGGAAGAAAAGAGGGAGGGAGGGAGGGAGAGAGAAAGAGAGAGAGAGAGAGAGAGAGAGAGAGAGAGAGAGAGAGAGAGAGAGAGAGAGAGAGAGAGCTGATGTAGGAAGCCTAGCGTAAAAAGAGATCTGAGAACCGAAGAGGAGAGAGACAGAGACAGAGAGACAGAGAGACAGAGAGACAGAGACAGAGACAGACAGACAGACAGTGACAGAGAGACAGAGACAGAGACAGAGACAGACAGTGGACAGACAGAATGAGACAGACAGAATGAGAACGAGATAAAATGAGAGAGAGGGAGAGAGAGAGAGAAGAGAAGAGAGAGAGGGGAAGAGAGGAGTGGGACAAAGGAGGGAGGAGTGAGGGGATGAGAGAAAGACAACTTGGACTCCTCCCCTCCATCCCTCTCTCTCTCTCTCTCTCTCTCTCTCTCTCTCTCTCTCTCTCTCTCTCTCTCTCTCTCTCTCTCTCTCTCTCTCTCTCTCTCTCTCTCTCTCTCTCTCTCTCTCTCTCTCTCTCTCTATCTATCTATCTATCTATCTATCTCACTCTCTCACTTTCAATTTCTCACTTTCTCCCGCAGTAGGTATGAGAGAGTTGTGCATGGTAGGATAGGAGTGTGGGAGAGGATTGTGGGAGGGGTGTTGGGTGGGAGGGGACGAGGGAGGGGTGTAGGGTGGGCGGGGTGGGAGGGGAGAGAGGAAGGAGGAGGGAGGGGAAAGGGGAGGTATCAAGAATGGTTGATAATAACTGAATGATAAGTTAACAGTGTTGCCAGGGGTCACACTCCCCCCTAGTGTTGCCAGGGGTCACACTCCCCCCTAGTGTTGCCAGGGTCACACTCCCCTAGTGTTGCCAGGGTCACACTCCCCTAGTGTTGCCAGGGTACCTCCCCTAGTGTTGCCAGGGTCACCTCCCCTAGTGTTGCCAGGGTCACACTTCCCCTAGTGTTGCCAGGGTCACACTCCCCTAGTGTTGCCAGGGTCACCTCCCCTAGTGTTGCCAGGGTCACCTCCCCTAGTGTTGCCAGGGTCACACTCCCCTAGTGTTGCCAGGGTCACCTCCCTAGTGTTGCCAGGGTCACACTCCCCTAGTGGTGCCAGGGTCACACTCCCCTAGTGTTGCCAGGGTCACCTCCCCTAGTGGTGCCAGGGTCACACTCCCCTAGTGTTGCCAGGGTCACACTCCCCTAGTGTTGCCAGGGTCACACTCCCCTAGTGGTGCCAGGGTCACACTCCCCTAGTGTTGCCAGGGTCACCTCCCCTAGTGTTGCCAGGGTCACCTCCCCTAGTGTTGCCAGGGTCCATCCTCCCCCTAGTGTTGCCAGGGGTCACACTCCCCCCTAGTGTTGCCAGGGGTCACACTCCCCCCTAGTGTTGCCAGGGGTCACACTCCCCCCTAGTGTTGCCAGGGGTCACACTCCCCCCTAGTGTTGCCAGGGGTCACACTCCCCCCTACCTCTTATGTGGGAGGGGGGCCTGGGGGAGGTGTCGTATTCCTGGGAGAGGGAGGAACATGTGGAGGAATTGGTGGGGAGTGCCTGGGGAAGATCCTGGGGAAGATCTTTGATAAGGGGGAATATCTTGGGATAGGGGAAAAAGATCCAGGGAATGATCTTGGGATAAGGGGTAAGATCTTGGAGAAGATCTTGGGGAAAGATTTTGGGGAAAGGAGGCGATCATCCAACCTTAGACGTTTAGTTAACAGAGATGAGAGAGAGAGAGAGAGAGAGAGAGAGAGAGAGAGAGAGAGAGAGAGAGAGAGAGAGAGAGAGAGAGAGAGAGAGAGAGAGAGAGAGAGAGAGAGAGAGAGAGAGAGAGAGAAAGAGATTACAAGAACTTTTAACTCGCAAAATCGTCCAATTTCTTCAACAAAAATTAAACAATAGCCACAAACACACAAACAACTGCACAACTAAACTCCGGAACAAGTCTTGTTGCACACTTGTGTACTTTCTCCAGTTTCTTAACTTGCTTCCTCAGGTGTGGGTTCCATACTGGTGCTGCGTACTCCAAGATGGACTTGACATACTGTATATTGTATGAAGCTCCTGCAATAATTCTTTGTTGAAGTTTCTGAAGGTTACTTTCAGGTTTGTCAGGAGAGCATTGGCTGAACTGGTTATTCGATTCATGTAAGAATCTGGCGATATGCTAGGCACTATGTTTACCCCCAGGTTCTTCTCTTCGAATGAGGTCTGTAACCTCTGTGCAAAAAAACTGTACTGTGTCTGGTCTTCTGGCCCTTTCCTCAGTTCTCGTAACCATTTGCAGAGATAGATATGACTCAATACCTTCTGGTATGGTGTTCACAAAAGCCAGAAACAGCACTTGTCCTAATACCGATCCCTGTGATACACCGCTTGTTACTCTTCCCAGTTCTGACGTTTCTTCTCAGACAGTTATTCTTTGCTGCCTCACCCTGAAGAAAGAAGGAGATGAGTATGTGTGTGTGTGTGTGTGTTAGTGACGCTGTTTGTTGATATAGAGAGCTAAACATCTATGTTCTGTGGAACCCCTGTAGAACTTGTTCGTGTGTAGGGCCCACCAGGGTCACCTACTTGTTCATGTGTAGGGCCCACCAGGCTTCCTTCTTGTTCATGTGAAGGGCCCACCAGGCCACCCAGCTGTTCGTGTGCAGGGCCCACCAGGCCACTCACTTCCGTGAGACATCAGTGTATGTGATCCTTGAAGTTACTCTAAGACAAAGGTCTGCTACAGAGCGAACTGTACACAGCGGAGATATATGAGAGCGTTAATGACACTGGATGTAACAGCAGCAATGACAACAGCAGCAGTGACAGCAGCAGTAAGACAGCAGCAGTGACAGTGACAGCAGCAGTAGCAGTGACAGTAGCAGTGACAGTGACAGCAGCAGTAGCAGTGACAGCAGCAGTAAGACAGCAGCAGTGACAGTGACAGCAGCTGTGACAGTGACAGCAGCAGCAGTGACAGCAACAGTAGCAGCAGTGACAGCAGCAAGGTGTTGTGGACCCGTCAACCAATTAGCATGAGATCCCCGCCCCTGCACTCATTACCATACGAGGCGCGCCTGGGAGGCAGTACACACAGGCGGAGGAGGGCAAGAGGGGGGCAGGAGGGGGGCAGGAGGGGCGGCAGGAGGGGCGGCAGGAGGGGGGCAGGAGGGGCAGGGGGGGAAGCAGTAGTGAGCAAGGAGTAAGTGAGAGGAAGAAGGAAAGGGGTAGAGGAGAGGAGGGGAAGAGGTGGTAGAGAAGATGGGAGGGGGAGGCTTAACATGATAGGGAAGGGGTTGGAATGAGAAGTGGGGTAGGAGAGGTGAGAGAGGGAGGTAGTAGGAGAGGAGTGTATTAGAAGAGGAAGAGACGGGGGAGGAGACGAAGAAGGAGTCTGGCGAATAAACAGTGCGTGCGTGCGTGTGTGTGTGTGTGTGTGTGTGTGTGTGTGTGTGTGTGTGTGTGTGTGTGTGTGTGTGTGTGTGTGTGTGATGAAGGAGGAACAAGAAACAGGGAAGGAGGAAGAGATGAAGGAGACTGAGATAAATAATTGGATGATTGGGTGAGAGGAGAAGGAAGAGAGGAAGACATTCTACCAACTATACAATTCTAGTGAAACTGTGCTAAGAGCCTTCATCTCTGTCTGTCTGTCTGTCTGTCTCTCTCTCTCTCTCTCTCTCTCTCTCTCTCTCTCTCTCTCTCTCTCTCTCTCTCTCTCTCTCTCTCTCTCTCTCTCTCTCTCTCTCTCTCTCTCACTCTCTCTCATCACCCAACTCTCCCCACATTCAAACATAAAGAACTATTAAATACTGAATTAGTCCAAAATTGGAAACGATGGAATGAAACTACGAGGCAGAAGAAGCAACACGAACGCATGCCAAAGTTTCACTTGTCATCTTAATCACAGCAGTAAGGCACAAACTACAAGCTAAGTGAAAAGTGCTAACACACTGTATTCTCAAGAACCAGCTGGACAAGCATTTTGCAAGCAGATGATTCAACTAGCTGCTACACTGAGACAGTCTGATGTCCACGGCTTCCTGATGCTTGTTCATCGACTGTGAACGGTTGACAATGGGACAACCAAGATAGTGGTGGAAATGGATGGTAGTAGTAATGGTGGTAATCAAAAATAGAGCCACTGTTACACACAGCTCTGTTACTGACAGTGGAGTAACACCATACCTCCCTGATATACCTCTGAAGGGTTCCCAGAGTTTTTCCTACTGCCGGAGCTCGGCCATGGGCCAGGCTCGTCTGATGCTTGCCTGGTCAACCAGGCTGATGCTGTTGGTGGCCCGCCCGCAGCCTCACATATCCATCACAGCCTGGTTGATCTGGCACCTGGTGAAGATAACAGTACTAATTTACTGGAGGCAGTTGTAGCCCACGTCTGCCATCCAGTTCTGTCTCTCTTGTAAATTCTGTAATTTTTCCCATCATGGGTTAGAATATTTACTCTAGCAGTGGCTGGAGGGTGTGGAGAGAGCTTTCAAATATCTAGATAATACACGATGGGCCCTAATGGAGATAGTAGTAGTCCTCAGCAGATAGTCTCGGTGTGCACCTTTAAATCCTCGGCTGTCACTTCCCTATACTCCTCCGTATACCCTTCTCTCTCTCACCCCTCTTGTTTCTCTCCTTTCTCTCCTCCCCAGTCTCTCCCTCCTCTCATTACCTCTGTATCATCCTTCAAGCTCTAGGTCCATATATATCTCTCTTTGAGAGGATGATAAGAATGATATAACTTTGAAGATCATTCACTGCAACTCTGACGAGCATCATTCTACTTGTTCAAGGTTGCTTCAGTGATCCATTCCCACAGCTGGCCTCCTAGGATGGAGTGAGGGAGGGATGGCATTCAGGCTGGTGAAGGGGGCTTGTTCCAAGGCATCAGAGTTCCCCCCTACCCTGCCTTACATCATACATAAGCACCGTGGATTTTCCCATGGTGCTCTATGACCCATGCGGGCTTAACACTCCCCTCCATGATAATACAAAAGTATGAAGAGGATCCCAGAAGATGGTCGAAATACGCAGATCAATCAGCCTCTTGTGTTTCTGTCCCCTTGCGGGTTATTATTGAACACTGACAAGTGTTCATTATACTTTAGTTATTCATATAGAATTATATTAATACGTAGTTGCATAATACAGCAGCTGTATAATACACTGCAGCTGTATAATACACTTTGCAGGAGAGTTGAGCGCCCCCTACATCAACACTCACTGCCTCCGACACACTACTTGCAAAAAAAAAAAAAAAAAAAAAATGGTTATAACTGACCATAATTTTTAAAGGGGTGGACCGGTAAGCCAGCGGAAGGCCTCGGTCAAATGACCAAAAGCTCCAGCTGCGGGTCATCATCTGACTAAGACCCGCGTCAGGAAACACTTGTCCTGTTTCCTGACGAACCTTACCTAGTCTAACCTGCAAAAAACAGTAGCTGACAAACAAGATATAACTGGTCTGTCACTCACACTTAGAGAGGATACTCAAGTTAAGGTTTCGGTCCCTCCAGGACCATTGTCAAAACATAACTGAGCGAGAACAAGCAGAGAAGAGCAGTTAGAGAAGTGGAATAGGAGAAAGAAGCTTACTTTGTGTGACTTTGTAAATGGTCTCTCTCCTATGTACGGGTTATTTACGTATTGTTTCAGTCACGGTATTGTGCCTTTTTGTTCCTTTGGAGGACATAAACTAGTGTTAACAGGGGTAAATAACACAAACTGGAAGAGTCCTTCCATTGGAAGACAATGGCAGCAACTGTGAAACATTAAATACTTAATTTCAGTGTTCGAACGGGATATAATTACCAAACTCATGTACGGAACGTACGTGGCAGCGTCTAGTTCAGTCAGGAACGCACCAGCTATTTAAGCCGTCCGTCAGCTCTTAACAAGGCAAAGTTCGTCAGGAAACAGGACAAGTGTTTCCTGACGCTGGTCTTAGATGATGACCCGCTGTTGGAGCTTCTGGTCATCTGACCGAGACCTTCCACTCTTTTGTCAAGTACTGTAGCCCCGCTCCTCTCATCCACACCAGGACTCACACCCATACACTTATTAATGGTCCAGGTCTTACCGAAACGTCGTCCTAAGTTCCTTTTTCCCATGTGCAGGTTATCTGTGTATTGTTCCAATCACGGCATTGTTACTTTTTTTTTCTTTACTCACACCTACCTCAGCCTCCTATACAGGGACACACAAGACCTTAGTTACAAATTCATAGCAACACAGGAATATACACCGAGACGTATATGTCTTTCCGGTTATTTGTGTACAGTATTCTTGATTGGTGGTGTACAGGTGACGTGGAGCCTTTAATGACCCTCGTGTAGTCGATAGGCTTTAAAGCCCCATTAAGCAGCCAGCATAGGTAGACGTCCCCTGAAGGGAGGTTCCTTGATGTTTGGTGAAGTATATTTTTCTTGTTAGGTTCAGAATGATTTTTTGCGAAATTATTGCATACACAAATTTTCGCTTGCATTATTTGGCAAGAAGAGCGTTGCTATTTAAGCCAAAATCGCAAGTTTCACCTATATAGCACGACAGTACCATATATATGACTGCTAGGAGGAACACACTCACTGATTACAGGAGACAAACATCACGTCTGCATCACCGAGTCACAGGTGTGAAGCAAGAGTGAGGGTGAATGATCAATGTGTTCGGATGACCGAATGTAACCTTCCACACATCCCTTCTTCCCCTACCCTCCCCTCCTCCCCAACCTTCCCCTCCTCCCCAACCCACAACCCTCGACACTACATCACCACAACCTTTCCTAGACATTAACTTTTGAGAATCGGTCGGTATCATTTCGTCGTTAGCCAAGCTATGTGATCCCGGATCCTGGTTACTCCCTCCCTCCATCCAGCCATCTCTCCCTTCCCCTTGCTTCCCTCCACCTCCCTCTCCTGCTGCCTTTCCCTTCCCTGCTGCCCACCCTCCCCACCTCTCACTGTTCCCCTCCTCCTGCCCCCACTCTCTCTCCTAAGTAACAGTAACTCTCTGCTGGAAGGAAAGCTTTGAGATTGCTGCAGTTAGTGAACCCGGAGTGGCAGGCTTCACGACATCTTTATTACCCTCGTGAAGCCTCCCGGCTCGGGCTGACACGTTTCATGAAGTCACCAGTGGCGAAACGTCTCCTCCAATAAATGTCTGAGTGTGCACGTGTGTTTTAGTCCCACAATTTTCATTGCCTCGTGTTCACAGCCCATCCAGCGTGATGGGGGAAGCTACCAGCTTCACTTCTCTCCACTTAACTGTCGTATATAATAAGGTAACAATCAAAGGAATACTTGTATCTTCATTCTCTCGTCTCCTACCTTTATCCTCCCTCCGTTCAGCTTCCCTTCCCTCATTTCATCTTCTCTGTCTCTTTCCTCTCCTTTCTGGGTCTTACATCACGTGAGTGTAAGTTCTCTCTGGGCAAGATTGTTCACATTCTTGGCCTAATGATTATATTGTTGGTGTAGCGGTGACGAGGCCACCAGTATTATAATCTTTTGTTCTTTCACCAGCCAAGGACATCACCAGGGTACCCCTTACACCAGCCAAGGACATCACCAGGGTACCCCTTACACCAGCCAAGGACGTCACCAGGGTACCTCTTACACCAGCCAAGGACGTCACCAGGGTACCTCTTACACCAGCCAAGGACGTCACCAGGGTACCCCTTACACCAGCCAAGGACGTCACCAGGGTACCCCTTACACCAGCCAAGGACGTCACCAGGGTACCTCTTACACCAGCCAAGGACGTCACCAGGGTACCCCTTACACCAGCCAAGGACGTCACCAGGGTACCTCTTACACCAGCCAAGGACATCACCAGGGTACCCCTTACACCAGCCAAGGACGTCACCAGGGTACCTCTTACACAACCAAGGACGTCACCAGGGTACCTCTTACACCAGCCAAAGACGTCACCAGGGTACCTCTTACACCAACCAAGGACGTCACCAGGGTACCCCTTACACCAGCCAAGGACATCACCAGGGTACCTCTTACACCAGCCAAGGACGTCACCAGGGTACCTCTTACACCAGCCAAGGACGTCACCAGGGTACCTCTTACACCAGCCAAGGACGTCACCAGGGTACCTCTTACACCAGCCAAGGACATCACCAGGGTACCTCTTACACCAGCCAAGGACGTCACTAGGGCACTGGAGGGTGTAGCAAGTGTTGGCTACACAGTAAGGTGTGGAACTCGTCAGCGTTACTAACTAGTCGCTGAGAAGAGTTATAACAGTGGTTGATGTCTGGCTTCCTTAGGAGGCAGACGCAGCACCCTCGGCAGTCACAGACATAGCACCCCGGCTAGGCACAGTAGCAGACACATCAGACTTTTCCAGACTTTACTAAGACGGAAAACCTCAAGGAAGAAATTCGCAGATAACTTATACTTAAAAGCCGAAACTTGTGAAGACGTTTCGGTCCCTTATGGAGCTTTCTCAAGTTCAGGACGGACCGAATTAATTGTTTTTTCAAGCGTGGGTTTGTTTGAAGGTTTCGAACCACGGTACTGAGACTTGTATTCCTTAAAGAAGAAGTCAGCATAGCATCTGTCACAACGTTAGCATAGATATCCAGGAAGCCGGACCTCGAGCAGCCAGACCTCGAGCAGCCAGACCTCGAGCAGCCAGACCTCGAGTAGCCAGACCTCGAGTAGCCAGACCTCGAGCAGCCAGACCTCGAGCAGCCAGACCTCGAGCAGCCAGACCTCGAGTAGCCAGACCTCGAGTAGCCAGACCTCGAGCAGCCAGACCTCGAGCAGCCAGACCTCGAGTAGCCAGACCTCAAGCTGAAGCAATATTCACTGATCTCTTGAAGAAACCAACAGTGTCCCAACAGTCACTGTTTAGCAGTGCAGCAGTGCCTACATGTCCTCCAGTACCTACATGTCCTCCAGTACCTACATGTCCTCCAGTACCTACATGTCCTCCAGTACCTACATGTCCTCCAGTACCTACATGTCCTCCAGTACCTACATGTCCTCCAGTACCTACATGTCCTCCAGTACCTACATGTCCTCCAGTACCTACATGTCCTCCAGTACCTACATGTCCTCCAGTACCTACATGTCCTCCAGTACCTACATGTCCTCCAGTACCTACATGTCCTCCAGTACCTACATGTCCTCCAGTACCTACATGTCCTCCAGTACCTACATGTCCTCCAGTACCTACATGTCCTCCAGTACCTACATGTCCTCCAGTACCTACATGTCCTCCAGTACCTACATGTCCTCAGTACCTACATGTCCTCCAGTACCTACATGTCCTCCAGTACCTACATGTCCTCCAGTACCTACATGTCCTCCAGTGCCTACATGTCCTCCAGTACCTACATGTCCTCCAGTACCTACATGTCCTCCAGTACCTACATGTCCTCCAGTACCTACATGTCCTCCAGTACCTACATGTCCTCCAGTACCTACATGTCCTCCAGTACCTACATGTCCTCCAGTGCCTACATGTCCTCCAGTACCTACATGTCCTCCAGTACCTACATGTCCTCCAGTGCCTACATGTCCTCCAGTGCCTACATACTCGTCCACTCATTCTGTAACATATACTCCAAACTTAGCGTTAAATCCAATTTCTGTCACTTTTTTGCAGTGTGTGTGTGTGTGTGTGTGTGTGTGTGTTTGTTAATAAAATAATTCAGAGGAAGTAGGAAGTTCATCCTTCAGTCTCACTGGGGGGCCAAGCCCCCTCCTTCCTCCCTCTCCCTCCACCCCCACACAGTAACCCCCCACATACTGTCAGGAAGACAGGTGGTATCAAACACTACGTTATGTAATCCAACACTCCGTCTGGTCTTGAAACTAAAACATTTGATTTCGATTTTCATCTTTTTTTAGACTTGAACACTCTTCCCAGCGATTCAACCCTCCTTATATATATATTTTTAAAGCAGTTTAGTCCTTCCAGTATAGCAATAAACTCTCTGTAACAGCTTAATAAGGCATCCAACTCCATTCTCAACCCTCCTTTATTAGCCGTGTTCTACGGGGCACGTGACACCACTCTACATATCTTTAAGGTATTGAACCCTCTTGCAGTGTGCGGTTAGGGGATCGAAGTGCACTCTCCATCACCATAAGGCAGGAGACCCCCTTGTAGCGAGCGTGTAGGGCATCCAACACCCTTCCCCTATACATTCTTCACCACACGCTCCCTGGAACGTACTTCACGCCACCAGATGGCCTCACCACTGTAATTAATAGCCGGCCATTTATGTACACCAGGGATGGGCTTAGTGAGACCAGTCATCTGCATACTGGTTGTAGGGGAGTTGTTATTGTTGTTGTTATAGTGGTGGTAGTGGTAGTGATGGTGGTGGTGCTGGTGGTAGTGCTGGTGGTGTCACTAATGATGTGCAAGCACCACCACCTTGTACTCTCACCGAGGGAGCATGGTGACAACTCTCGCAGACTTGCCTGATGAACCTGGTAATCTTCCTGGTGAGAGTGTGGACCGACGGTCCAATAATCCTTGAGGAAGGAGCCAGTGATGACACTGTAATATAAGAAAATGGTTGTAATCATAACCATATTTTTGATAGGGGTGGACCGGTAAGCCAGGGGAAGGCCTCTATCGGATGACCCAAAGCTCCAGTGGAGGGTCATTATGTGACGCCGCGTCAGGAAACACTTGTGCTGTTTCCTTAAAATTTTTACCTAACCCAACCCATGACACCGCTCTTAATTCTGTCGGCAGGAAAGCGTGTATGGTCGTTCTCGTTGGCACAGTGCCCACCATACTTTTTCTGTGAGGGATAGAAGGTACCATCACCAGATTGTCCTTGCTGGCACAGCCCCTGACATCACTACCTGACTAATCTCCGACACCTGACATCACTACCTGACTCAACAAACAGCACCTGACCTCTCGTCACTGTATTTACTGCCGTATCTGTCTCTGGATGAAGAATGATATAGACAGTAGCGGGCGAAACGTCTTCTTTAGTAGTCTTGATTGTGGGTGGAAACCCTGACCATGCTACCTTACGCCTGCTGCCCTTGTTCACCTAACAGTAAATAGGTACTTAAGTGTTAATCTCCTTACACCTTTTGTCCCTGCTCACTTAACATTGATAAGGTACCTAACGTAGTGTTAGGTGTTAGCATACACTAGAGAGCATTGGTCTTTAAAATGAACTAAGATAGGATGACAGCTCTTAGCTTGTAAATGAGCTGAGGTAGGATGCCAGCTCTTGAGCTGTACACCCAACAATGTAATTGATGGTGTTATGGCTGCTACCTGAACAAACACGATTCTAGCATGAAGGAAGTATAGAGATGGAGGGAGGGAGGGAATGTGTGGAGGGAGGGAGGTAATGCATGGAAGGAGTGAGGGAATGTGTGGAGGGAGGGAGGTAATGCATGGAAGGAGTGAGGGAATGTGTAGAGGGAGGGAGGTAATGCATGGAAGGAGTGAGGGAATGTGTGGAGGGAGGGAGGTAATGCATGGAAGGAGTGAGGGAATGTGTGGAGGGAGGGAGGTAATGCATGGAAGGAGTGAGGGAATGTGTGGAGGGAGGGAGGTAATGCATGGAAGGAGTGAGGGAATGTGTGGAGGGAGGGAGGTAATGCATGGAAGGAGCGAGGGAATGTGTGGAGGGAGGGAGGTAATGCATGGAAGGAGTGAGGGAATGTGTGGAGGGAGGGAGGTAATGCATGGAAGGAGTGAGGGAATGTGTGGAGGGAGGGAGGTAATGCATGGAAGGAGTGAGGGAATGTGTGGAGGGAGGGAGGTAATGCATGGAAGGGGTGAGGGAATGGATAGGTGGGGAGGGGGAAGATGTGGAGGAAAGTAGGGCTGGAAATGATTAAGGGAGTGAAGAAAATGTTTGGAATGAGGGAGTATGTGCAAGGAAGGAGGGATTAGATGATGCAGAGGGAGGGAAGGAAGGAGGGAGGGAGGGAAGGAAGGAGAGAGGGAGGGAGGGAAGGGAGGAGGGAGGGAGGGAGGGGAAAAATGGGATTAACAAGGATGAGCTTCAGAGATCCATCATTAAGGTAACAAGGTAAGTGATGCTCTCTTGTCTCACTTCACTGAACCTTCTGATCTTTGAAGCATTTATAACATTAATATGCAGCTGTGTACTATGTAAAAACTGTATGTGAGGAACAAGATGAAGCTGAGAGCAGCTGTCAGCCGCAGCTTTCTCTCCTTTAGTCAGATAATCTGCTATCTACTCCAGAGAGGAATCATTCGAGGAATGAATGATTGCTGAGAATGGTAGAGTTATAGTGAGACTGCTGGTGGCTGTTGCCCGTCGTGTGGTGTAATAGCTGTCTCCTGGATAACCACGAAAATGAGCCAAGTTGAAGACCCTGAGAACAATGGCCTTGTAAATAGCTGTCAGTCCACCTGCATCTCTCCAGTATTGAAACCCTTGTTGCTGAAACTAAAATTCAACACGTCAGGTTGATGCCAGAGATGAGTCTCTATACACAGTCCAGTATCTTGTAAACAAGGTGATGGCGTGATGGGGTACTGTCAGTCCATGAGAGTGATGCATACTCATGGTAAGAATTAACTCATGGCTCTTAGAGAGTCATGAAGCCTCTGCTGTCAAGAGAGTACGACATAGGCCTCACTGCTGTTTGCTATCCGACAGTCTTGCTTGCAAGATTCCTCACATGAGTCTTTAATGTAATAGTAAAGACATATCTCTCTCTGGATATCAACTTCATCGCTGAGTAGACAGCTATCTTTAGTTGTCTACTCTTTATTGTCGGAACGTTTCGCCTGCTTTGGAGGCTTTTTCAGTTGAATACAGAGGTGATAACTATTGTATCCAGCACAAGCAGTGGAAATATCAAGATGTAATGAGTCGGTCAGCTGTGAGGTAGTAGTAGTTTTGAGGGGGTCAGTCCCTCAGCCTCGGGATGTGTTCAGCTTCAAAACTACTTCTTGAAGGCTGAGAAGACTGACCACAGGATCGTGACTGCTGTCTGCAGTATTAGTCACATCTATTTTCATCTGAAAAAACCCTGCAAAGCGGGCGAAACATTTTCGACAATAAAGATATGCAGCAGGTGTTGCACATGTGTCTTACTCATTTCCTTGTTGGTATTGTATCAGTACTGTAACTGATCGCCGAGTAGTGACATCATGAGCTCTGAAGACCACCAACTGTGTTCTCAAGGCAACGTACTAGCGTCATACAGCAGCAGGTCAATGACTACCCTGCCTAGGGACAGTGACTGCTCTGCCTGGGGACAGTGGCTGCCCTGCCTGGGGACAGTGACTGCCCTGCCTGGGGACAGTGACTGCTCTGCCTGGGGACAGTGGCTGCCCTGCCTGGGGACAGTGACTGCCCTGCCTGGGGACAGTATATATGTTTTTCTATATGAGCAGATGAACAACTAAAGTGTAATAAACACTTGTCAGTGTTCAGTAATAACCCAGATGGAGACAAAAGCTCAGGAGATTAATTGATCTGAAGAGGATCCCAGAAGGGGGCCGTAATATACAAATCAATTAATCTCTTGAGTTTCTGTCTCTATGTGGGTTATTAATGAGCATATGAGCAAATGTTAGACTGTAGTCATCTGCAGGGCAGTGGAATTTGGGAATGAGGTGAAGTACTGTAGGAATGTGAACGAATAATTCATAGCTACAGACCCAACAAATTCACTTGTGGTACTCTGGTACCGAGTGACTTACAGACTCTACTCAAGTGAGAGACTCCGCTTTACAGACTCTACTCACTTGAAGGTAGTCAGTAAGGAGGTGTAGAGAGGAGCCAGAGCCTACTAGTACTTGTAGTTTATCTAGTAATCCCTGGTACATTACTAGTGTGAAGGCAACAACAATATCCAGTGCTGGTACACAACTGATCTTGGATTCATGCAGTGACTACTGCCACAAAGGGGACAGGTTTAACAGCTCAGCTGCGGACCCACATTGTCACAGACCATACGTCACAAAGCTCTCCAAAAATGTTGCCAATTGTCGTTATATCATTCTTTAGAGGATCTTGCCAGTGAATGAGAGTAGTGATGCAGTTCTCTAGTTACTGGTACTTGTTCTGTTCCTCTTTCTCTGTCTCTTTCATCATTACCACCTTTACGACGACTACGACGACCACCACTACCACCACCATCACCACCACCACTACCACCACCACCACCCCCACCACCAGCCTCCCGCTAAGTAACGACAGACACAAGGCCAGAAAATATTTACCTCCGTGCTACTAACCCTGGCTGGTGCGTCTCAGTGTCGTTGCCAGTCTCCCCACAAATAAAATATCCCATCCAGTAGAGCCAGTGAGGCAAGAGGGCCGCTAAAATCTCTGCCCAAGCTCCGAAAATACGCTCGCGGAAGCGCCGTTACGCGAACCGCAGGAGAGATATTATATATAGTTTTGCTGGTGGGGAAAACGCGAGTGTGGCGTGTGGTCTCCCCGCGGTGATAAACCCGGGTCACATTTGGTCGTTGCCCAGAGCCGTACGTAAAGTGGGATTAACGTAAATTGGTTTGGGACCCGCCGCTTCGCCCTACTCGATGAAGAGGCGCTCCCCAGTTGTAATTGTGTTGTGGCTGAGGGTGTACACACACACACACACACACACACGCTTACGTACACATATGCACCTGCACACACACACACACACACACACACATGAATGACGGGAAACATAGAGAGACGATGCAGGTGGTGATGGAAAACTTGATTTGCCAGCATGTGAGGGAGACAACAAGAGAGAGAGACAAGAGGGGAGCGGAGGGATGAACCGGCAAGACTGAATCTGATAGTTATCTTAAGTACATCTGATGTAGGAGGTATAGATCACGGAAGACCTCTGGGTGCTATTACAGTGCTGAGTTTGGAATAATTATGGAAGCAAACATAGAAAGAACTATCAGGTGTAATAGGGAAGATGTAATGAAGAAGCTAGGTATCAGAAGACTAGGGAATGTTTGGGTGGGAAAGATTTTAGAAGGAGAGGGGATAAATGAGATGATGGGAAGTGTCTGAGTGGAAAGTGTCAGGAGGGAGAAGATGAGATCACAACCAGTTGAAGAAATATCATTATGAAAATTCCACTAACTAACCCATTCGTCACTATGAGATAAAGACTAGTAACTTAAATGGTCAGACCTCTTAACCTCTCTCTCTCTCTCTCTCTCTCTCTCTCTCTGCTTTATTAATCTATCTTATGATAATCCGTGTCCCATCCTAATTCTTGCCATGCCTCTTATAGCCTAAAATATGGCATAAACATAAAATTTTTGGTTCACTCAAAGATGTGGAGGTAAAAATTAGAAGTTGAGGAGATAGATAGCAAAGTGAGGAGAACCAGAAACGAATACATACGGAAGAGAAGACACGTGGATACAATTTGCGAATGAGAGGGCAACACAAGAGAAAAAGGTGAAGCAACACTGCCAGGATCACCAGCAGGAAGACAATAGTGAAAGACGAAGTAACAAATGGGAAGAATTAAGCAAAGGGAGGAGAACTCACGAGAAATGAAGAGAAGCTCTTAGAGATGCTGAACAAACACATTACAGAGATCTTTCGTTAGTTACAGTGATAAAATCAAGAAAGAGGACACTAAGGAAGACTGGGCACCATACTCAGAGTGGAAGGTTTGTAGCAACCACTGTATATTACAAGATTTATTATACACTTCTTCCTGTATCTTTTACTTCAGTAAGTTCTCGTGGTACTGTGAAGACTGACAACCTGACAGTCAAGTAGTTTGAACACATACACACTCATATATATATATATATATATATATATATATATATATATATATATATATATATATATATATATATATATATATATATATATATATATATATATATATATATATATTTATGTATATATGATGTTGGTAGTGATGTTGTGATGTTGGTAGTGGTGTTGTGATGTTGGTAGTGGTGTTGTGATGTTGGTAGTGGTGTTGTGATGTTGGCAGTGGTGTTGTGATGTTGGTAGTGGTGTTGTGACGTTGGTAGTGGTGTTATGATGTTGATAGTGGTGTTGTGATGTTGGTGGTGGTGTTATGATGTGGGAAGTGGTGTTGTGATGTTGGAAGTGATGTTGTGATGCTGGTAGTGGTGTTGTGGTGTTGGCAGTGGTGTTGTGATGTTGGTAGTGGTGTTGTGACGTTGGTAGTGGTGTTATGATGTTGATAGTGGTGTTATGATGTGGGAAGTGGTGTTGTGATGTTGGAAGTGATGTTGTGATGCTGGTAGTGGTGTTGTGGTGTTGGCAGTGGTGTTTGCTAGATGATCATAGTAGGTCGTTTCACGAGCCTAAGCCCATCCAGGTTAGCAAAACCTAGACGGTCTTAGATAACGACACTTAGGCTTATTAAAAGACCTCCTATGCTCATCTAAATAAGTCTAGGTGGTCGTGGTAAGAGGAGAAACAGTCACTTAGGATGGTCGTGCAGACGTGAAGGGCAAGTGTGCATGGACGACCATCCTAGGATGGTAGTTACGACCAGGGGGAAGGTACGATCACAGCTGCTGTGCGCAGTAACAGCAAGCACCAGCCCAGGGTTCTCTAAAGCTATTCACTCACTAGTTGACCAAACTGATTTGCCGGCGGGATTAGGAGAGAAGGAGGGAAGAAAGGAGGGAGGGAGGGAAGTAAGGAGGGAGGGAGGAAGGGAAGAAACGAGGGAGGGGATTGGAAGAGGGACATGAGAGAGAGAGGATACGAGAGAGAA
>NC_091315.1:35178898-35186398 GCF_038502225.1 Cherax quadricarinatus
CAGTTATGTGAAGAACAACCAGTTATGTGAAGAACAACCAGTTATGTGAAGAACAACCAGTTATGTGAAGAACAACCAGTTATGTGAAGAACAACCGGTTATGTGAAGAACAACCAGTTATGTGAAGAACAACCAGTTATGTGAAGAACAACCAGTTATGTGAAGAACAACCAGTTATGTGAAGAACAACCAGTTATGTGAAGAACAACCAGTTATGTGAAGAACAACCAGTTATGTGAAGAACAACCAGTTATGTGAAGAACAACCAGTTATGTGAAGAACAACCGGTTATGTGAAGAACAACCAGTTATGTGAAGAACAACCAGTTATGTGAAGAACAACCGGTTATGTGAAGAACAACCAGTTATGTGAAGAACAACCAGTTATGTGAAGAACAACCAGTTATGTGAAGAACAACCAGTTATGTGAAGAACAACCAGTTATGTGAAGAACAACCAGTTATGTGAAGAACAACCAGTTATGTGAAGAACAACCAGTTATGTGAAGAACAACCAGTTATGTGAAGAACAACCAGTTATGTGAAGAACAACCAGTTATGTGAAGAACAACCAGTTATGTGAAGAACAACCAGTTATGTGAAGAACAACCGGTTATGTGAAGAACAACCAGTTATGTGAAGAACAACCAGTTATGTGAAGAACAACCAGTTATGTGAAGAACAACCAGTTATGTGAAGAACAACCAGTTATGTGAAGAACAACCAGTTATGTGAAGAACAACCAGTTATGTGAAGAACAACCAGTTATGTGAAGAACAACCAGTTATGTGAAGAACAACCAGTTATGTGAAGAACAACCAATTATGTGAAGAACAACCAGTTATGTGAAGAACAACCAGTTATGTGAAGAACAACCAGTTATGTAAAGAACAACCAGTTATGTGAAGAACAACCAGAACAACCAGTTATGTGAAGAACAACCAGTTATGTGAAGAACAACCAGTTATGTGAAGAACAACCAGAACAACCAGTTATGTGAAGAACAACCAGTTATGTGAAGAACAACCAGGTTATGTGAAGAACAACCGGTTATGTGAAGAACAACCAGTGAAGAACAACCAGTATGTGAAGAACAACCAGTTATGTGAAGAACAACCAGTTATGTGAAGAACAACCAGTTATGTGAAGAACAACCAGTTATGTGAAGAACAACCAGTTATGTGAAGAACAACCAGTTATGTGAAGAACAACCAGTTATGTGAAGAACAACCAGTTATGTGAAGAACAACCAGTTATGTGAAGAACAACCAGTTATGTGAAGAACAACCAGTTATGTGAAGAACAACCAGTTATGTGAAGAACAACCAGTTATGTGAAGAACAACCAGTTATGTGAAGAACAACCAGTTATGTGAAGAACAACCAGTTATGTGAAGAACAACCAGTTATGTGAAGAACAACCAGTTATGTGAAGAACAACCAGTTATGTGAAGAACAACCAGTTATGTGAAGAACAACCAGTTATGTGAAGAACAACCAGTTATGTGAAGAACAACCAGTTATGTGAAGAACAACCAGTTATGTGAAGAACAACCAGTTATGTGAAGAACAACCAGTTATGTGAAGAACAACAGTTATGTGAAGAACAACCAGTTATGTGAAGAACAACCAGTTATGTGAAGAACAACCAGTTATGTGAAGAACAACCAGTTATGTGTAGAACAACCAGTTATGTGGAGAACAACCAGGTATGTGAAGAAACAACCAGTTATGTGGAGAACAACCAGTTATGTGGAGAACAACCAGTTATGAGAACAACCAGTTATATGAAGAACACCAGTTATGTGAAGAACAACCAGTTATGTGGAGAACAACCAGTTATGTGGAGAACAACCAGTTATGTGAAGAACAACCAGTTATGGAAGAACAACCAGTTATGTGAAGAACAACCAGTTATGTGAAGAACAACCAGTTATGTGAAGAACAACCAGTTATGTGAAGAACAACCAGTTATGTGAAGAACAACCAGTTATGTGAAGAACAACCAGTTATGTGGAGAACAACCAGTTATGTGAAGAACAACCAGTTATGTGGAGAACAACCAGTTATGTGAAGAACAACCAGTTATGTGAAGAACAACCAGTTATGTGAAGAACAACCAGTTATGTGAAGAACAACCAGTTATGTGAAGAACAACCAGTTATGTGAAGAACAACCGGTTATGTGAAGAACAACCAGTTATGTGAAGAACAACCAGTTATGTGAAGAACAACCAGTTATGTGAAGAACAACCAGTTATGTGAAGAACAACCAGTTATGTGAAGAACAACCAGTTATGTGAAGAACAACCAGTTATGTGAAGAACAACCAGTTATGTGAAGAACAACCAGTTATGTGAAGAACAACCAGTTATGTGGAGAACAACCAGTTATGTGAAGAACAACCAGTTATGTGAAGAACAACCAGTTATGTGGAGAACAACCAGTTATGTGAAGAACAACCAGTTATGTGAAGAACAACCAGTTATGTGAAGAACAACCAGTTATGTGAAGAACAACCAGTTATGTGAAGAACAACCGGTTATGTGAAGAACAACCAGTTATGTGAAGAACAAAACCAGTTATGAAGAACAACCAGTTATGTGAAGAACAACCAGTTATGTGTAGAACAACCAGTTATGTGAAGAACAACCAGTTATGTGAAGAACAACCAGTTATGTGAAGAACAACCAGTTATGTGAAGAACAACCGGTTAGGGAAGAACAACCCGTTATGTGAAGAACAACCAGTTATGTGAAGAACAACCGGTTATGTGAAGAACAACCAGTTATGTGAAGAACAACCGGTTATGTGAAGAACAACCAGTTATGTGAAGAACAACCGGTTATGTGAAGAACAACCAGTTATGTGAAGAACAACCAGTTATGTGAAGAACAACCAGTTATGTGAAGAACAACCAGTTATGTGAAGAACAACCAGTTATGTGAAGAACAACCGGTTATGTGAAGAACAACCAGTTATGTGAAGAACAACCAGTTATGTGAAGAACAACCAGTTATGTGAAGAACAACCAGTTATGTGAAGAACAACCAGTTATGTGAAGAACAACGGTTATGTGAAGAACAACCAGTTATGTGAAGAACAACCGGTTATGTGAAGAACAACCAGTTATGTGAAGAACAACAGTTATGTGAAGAACAACCATATGTGAGAAAACAACCAGTTATGTGAAGAACAACCAGTTATGTGAAGAACAACCGGTTATGGAAGAAACAACCAGTTATGTGAAGAACAACCAGTTATGTGAAGAACAACCAGTTATGTGAAGAACAACCGGTTATGTGAAGAACAACCAGTTATGTGAAGGACAACCAGTTATGTGAAGAACAACCAGTTATGTGAAGAACAACCGGTTATGTGAAGAACAACCAGTTATGTGAAGAACAACCAGTTATGTGAAGAACAACCAGTTATGTGAAGAACAACCGGGTTATGTGAAGAACAACCAGTTATGTGAAGAACAACCATTATGAAGAACAACCGGTTATGTGAAGAACAACCAGTTATGTGAAGAACAACCAGTTATGTGAAGAACAACCAGTTATGTGAAGAACAACCATTTATGTGAAGAACAACCAGTTATGTAAGAACAACCAGTTATGTGAAGAACAACCAGTTATGTGAAGAAAACCAGTTATGTGAAGAACAACCAGTTATGAAGAACAACCAGTTATGTGAAGAACAACCGGTTATGTGAAGAACAACCAGTTATGTGAAGAACAACCAGTTATGTGAAGAACAACCAGTTATGTGAAGAACAACCAGTTATGTGAAGAACAACCAGTTATGTGAAGAACAACCAGTTATGTGAAGAACAACCAGTTATGTGAAGAACAACCAGTTATGTGAAGAACAACCAGTTATGTGAAGAACAACCAGTTATGTGAAGAACAACCCGTTATGTGAAGAACAACCAGTTATGTGAAGAACAACCAGTTATGTGAAGAACAACCAGTTATGTGGAGAACAACCGGTTATGTGAAGAACAACCAGTTATGTGAAGAACAACCAGTTATGTGAAGAACAACCAGTTATGTGAAGAACAACCAGTTATGTGAAGAACAACCGGTTATGTGAAGAACAACCAGTTATGTGAAGAACAACGATAATTGTACTTTCTATATTTTGTGTTGCTGTATGTGTTGGTAAGTCACTACCTGCAACACTAGTGTGGTGACCTTGTGTTGGTAATTACCTGCAACACTAGTGTTGTGACCTTGTGTTGGTAATTACCTGCAACACTAGTGTGGTGACCTTGTGTTGGTAATTACCTGCAACACTAGTGTGGTGACCTTGTGTTGGTAATTACCTGCAACACTAGTGTGGTGACCTTGTGTTGGTAATTACCTGCAACACTAGTGTGGTGACCTTGTGTTGGTAACTACCTGCAACACTAGTGTGGTGACCTTGTGTTGGTAACTACCTGCAACACTAGTGTGGTGACCTTGTGTTGGTAACTACCTGTAACACTAGTGTGGTGACCTTGTGTTGGTAACTACCTGCAACACTAGTGTGGTGACCTTGTGTTGGTAACTACCTGCAACACTAGTGTGGTGACCTTGTGTTGGTAACTACCTGCAACACTAGTGTTGTGACCTTGTGTTGGTAACTACCTGCAACACTAGTGTGGTGACCTTGTGTTGATAAACAAGCAACTGGCAACACTGCTGTGTTGGCAAACAACCGCCTCTCAATACTGTGTGTGTGTCGACCCTAACCTTACGCTTGTTTACATCAAATGATAACATCAAGCTTGTTGACTCTGTTTACATCAAGTGATAACATGGAATGCATGTTTACTGTTTATTTTAGCTCTGTTTACGTCAAGGGATAAAGTTGAACGTGTTTACTATCTTTGTTTACGTCAAGTGATAACACAGGGCGTGTTTACTGTCTTCGTTTACGTCAAGTGATAACACAGGGCGTGTTTACTGTCTTCGTTTACGTCAAGTGATAACACAGGGCGTGTTTACTGTCTTCGTTTACGTCAAGTGATAACACAGGGCGTGTTTACTGTCTTCGTTTACGTCAAGTGATAACACAGGGCGTGTTTACTGTCTTCGTTTACGTCAAGTGATAACACAGGGCGTGTTTACTATCTTTGTTTACGCCAAGTAATAACAGAGCGTGTTTACTGTGTTTCAGCCCTGACGTAGCAGTTTTGCTTTCCAGCGAAATTAAAATCTTGATAATAGTAATAAATTTTCACCGAAAAAACAATAACTAAGCAATGTAACGAATATTTTGAGAGAGAGAGAGAGAGAGAGAGAGAGAGAGAGAGAGAGAGAGAGAGAGAGAGAGAGAGAGAGAGAGAGAGAGAGAGAGAGAGAGAGAGAGAGAGAGAGAGAGAGAGAGAGAGAGAGAGAGAGAGAGAGAGAGAGAGAGAGAGGTATCAGTTGTGATGTTTTGCTGGAGTTTTGATGGGTGATGCTGCGCTGATCAAGAGATTAATCTCCATGTTGTTGTTCAGCTGTGTATTGTTGGTGATTTTATAGCGATTGTTGGAGATTGTTGTGAGTGTTGGCGACTCGTGTTGTGATTGTTGCGATAGTGCTGTTATTGTTGATTGTGTTGTGATTGTTAGCGATAGTGATGTGATTGTTGGAGATAGTGTTGTTATTGTTGATTGTGTTATGATTGTTGGAGACTGTTTTGGGATTGCTGGTGACTGTGTTGTGATTGTTGGAGACTGTGTTGCGGTTGTTAGAGATTGTTAGTGAATGTATTTTTAATTGTTGGCGATTGTGTTGATGAGTGTAGCTGGTAATGGAGGTGGCGGCGGAGGGGGCGCTGACCCCAGGAACTCCTTTCTTCAGGTAGACTCCAGGAGGCCAGTTATCACTGTTATCTTCACAAGTGATAACTCTGCCGTGATGACAACTCTGATAACTGTGATAAAAATAGTGATAACAGTGATAACTGTGATCCAGGCAACTGTGATAACAGTGATTACTGTGATAATTGTGAGAACTGTGTTAACTGAGATGAGATAACTGCGATAACAATATTCCTGATAACAATTCGAGTTATTTTTGTTGTTGTTGAGGCAAACGTTATTTTTATTAAAATTATCTTACCATGTGAAAGATTAATTTTCTTGTTCATTCCCGAGTGAAAGTTATCATAACAGTGTTATCATTTAGTTATCATTACGTTATCATGAAGTTATCAGAACATTGTTATCATTTAGTTATCATTACGTTATCATGAAGTTATCATAACAGTGTTATCATTTAGTTATCATTACGTTATCATGAAGTTATAAGAACATTGTTATCATTTAGTTATCATTACGTTATCATGAAGTTATCATAACAGTGTTATCATTTAGTTATCATTACGTTATCATGAAGTTATAAGAACATTGTTATCATTTAGTTATCATTACGTTATCATGAAGTTATCAGAACATTGTTATCATTTAGTTATCATTACGTTATCATGAAGTTATCATAACAGTGTTATCATTTAGTTATCATTACGTTATCATGAAGTTATCAGAACATTGTTATCATTTAGTTATCATTACGTTATCATGAAGTTATCATAACAGTGTTATCATTTAGTTATCATTACGTTATCATGAAGTTATCATAACAGTGTTATCATTTAGTTATCATTACGTTATCATGAAGTTATCAGAACATTGTTATCATTTAGTTATCATTACGTTATCATGAAGTTATCATAACAGTGTTATCATTTAGTTATCATTACGTTATCATGAAGTTATAAGAACATTGTTATCATTTAGTTATCATTACGTTATCATGAAGTTATCATAACAGTGTTATCATTTAGTTATCATTACGTTATCATGAAGTTATCATAACAGTGTTATCATTTAGTTATCATTACGTTATCATGAAGTTATCATAACAGTGTTATCATTTAGTTATCATTACGTTATCATGAAGTTATCATAACAGTGTTATCATTTAGTTATCATTACGTTATCATGAAGTTATCAGAACATTGTTATCATTTAGTTATCATTACGTTATCATAAAGTTATCATAACAGTACATTACTAGTTATCATTACGTTATCATGAAGTTATAGAACATTATTATCATTTAGTTATCATTACGTTATCATGAAGTTATCATAACAGTGTTATCATTTAGTTATCATTACGTTATCATGAAGTTATCATAACAGTGTTATCATTTTAGTTATCATTACGTTATCATGAAGTTATCATAACAGTGTTATCATTTAGTATCATTACGTTATCATGAAGTTATCAGAACATTGTTATCATTTAGTTATCATACGTTATCAGCGAAGTTATCATAACAGTGTTATCATTTAGTTATCATTACGTTATCATGAAGTTATAAGAACATTGTTATCATTTAGTTATCATTACGTTATCATGAAGTTATCAGAACATTGTTATCATTTAGTTATCATTACGTTATCATCAAGTTATCATAACAGTGTTATCATTTAGTTATCATTACGTTATCATGAAGTTATC
>NC_091315.1:35193898-35231398 GCF_038502225.1 Cherax quadricarinatus
TCAGGTCACGCTATAAGTGAAGGTCAGGTCACGCTATAAGTGAATCAGGTCACGCTATAAGTGAAGGTCAGGTCACGCTGTAAGTGAGTCAGGTCACGCTATAAGTGAAGGTCAGGTCACTCTGTAAGTGAGTCAGGTCACGCTATAAGTGAAGGTCAGGTCACGCTGTGAGTCAGGTCACGCTGTAAGTGAGTCAGGTCACGCTGTAAGTGAGTCAGGTCACGCTATAAGTGAAGGTCAGGTCACGCTATAAGTGAGTCAGGTCACGCTGTAAGTGAGTCAGGTCACGCTGTAAGTGAGTCAGGTCACGCTGTAAGTGAGTCAGGTCACGCTATAAGTGAGTCAGGTCACGCTGTAAGTGAGTCAGGTCACGCTATAAGTGAGTCAGGTCACGCTATAAGTGAGTCAGGTCACGCTATAAGTGAAGGTCAGGTCACGCTGTGAGTCAGGTCACGCTGTAAGTGAGTCAGGTCACGCTGTAAGTGAGTCAGGTCACGCTATAAGTGAAGGTCAACGAACACAGCTGTAGATGAGTAGAGAAAATTTATATCAAACGACTGAGAATGTTGTCAGTGAATATTGAATTTGGCATAATTATTTTTGTCACTCCTGTCCCCCTGCCCTGTGCCCCGTGCCCCTTGCCCCGTGCCCCGTGCCCGCTGATCCGCTGCTCCCCTGTTGCTGCTGGCTGTTGCTGCTGT
The DNA here is from genome assembly GCF_038502225.1 of Cherax quadricarinatus. Classification (NCBI taxonomy): domain Eukaryota; kingdom Metazoa; phylum Arthropoda; class Malacostraca; order Decapoda; family Parastacidae; genus Cherax; species Cherax quadricarinatus. The sequence goes on from NC_091315.1 coordinate 35,194,600, forward strand.
TGTTGCTGTTGCTGGGGTTGCTGCTGTTTGTTGCTGTTGCTGTTGCGGTTGCCCCCGCTGTTCCCTTTTGCTGCTGTTCCCTGTTGGGGGTTGCCCCCTTTTCCCCCCTGTTGGGGCTAATTTGGTTGTTCCCTGCTGCTGCTGTTCCCCCCGCCCCCGTTTTTTCCCCCCCTTTCCCCCGCGGGCCCCGCCCGCCCCCGGGGCGGGCCCCGCTGGGGGGTTTTGTTCCTCCCCTGTTTGGGTTCCCTGGTTCCCTGCTCCGGTTGTTGCTGTTCCCTGTGGGGTTCCCCTTACCCCTCCCGCTGTCCCCTGTTGCTGCGGGGCTGGGGTGCGGGTTGCTCCCCTTCTCCCGGTTGTTTTGCTCCCGCTGGGGGGCCCCCTTCGGGCCGTTGCGGGGCCCGGTTGTGTTTCTGTTGGCTGCTGGGGGTTGTTCCCGGTTCCCCCGGTTTGTTGTTCCCCCGGGTTGCCCTGCTGCGGTTGTTGCTGTTCCTGCTGCTGTTGTTGCTGTTCCTGTTGCTGTTGTTGTTGTTCCTACTGCTGTTGTTGCTGTTCCTGCTGCTGTTGTTGCTGTTCCTGCTGCTGTTGTTGCTGTTCCTGTTGCTGTTGTTGATGTTCCTGCTGCTGTTGTTGTTGTTTCTGCTGCTGTTGTTGCTGTTCCTGCTGCTGTTGTTGCTGTTCCTGTTGTTGTTGTTCCTGCTGCGGTTGTTGCTGTTCCTGCTGCTGTTGTTGCTGTTCCTGCTGCTGTTGTTGTTGTTCCTACTGCTGTTGTTGCTGTTCCTGCTGCTGTTGTTGCTGTTCCAGCTGCTGTTGTTGCTGTTCCTGCTGCTGTTGTTGCTGTTCCTGTTGCTGTTGTTGATGTTCCTGCTGCTGTTGTTGTTGTTTCTGCTGCTGTTGTTGCTGTTCCTGCTGCTGTTGTTGCTGTTCCTGTTGTTGTTGTTCCTGCTGCTGTTGTTGTTGTTCCTACTGCTGTTGTTGTTGTTCCTGCTGCTGTTGTTGTTGTTCCTGCTGCTGTTGTTGCTGTTCCTGCTGCTGTTGTTGCTGTTCCTGCTGCTGTTGTTGTTGTTCCTGCTGCTGTTGTTGTTGTTCCTGCTGCTGTTGTTGCTGTTCCTGCTGCTGTTGTTGCTGTTCCTGTTGCTGTTGTTGTTGTTCCTACTGCTGTTGTTGCTGTTCCTGCTGCTGTTGTTGCTGTTCCTGCTGCTGTTGTTGCTGTTCCTGTTGCTGTTGTTGATGTTCCTGCTGCTGTTGTTGCTGTTCCTGTTGCTGTTGTTGTTGTTCCTACTGCTGTTGTTGCTGTTCCTGATGCTGTTGTTGCTGTTCCTGTTGCTGTTGTTGCTGTTCCTGTTGCTGTTGTTGTTGTTCCAGCTGCTGTTGTTGCTGTTCCTGCTGCTGTTGTTGCTGTTCCTGCTGCTGTTGTTGTTGTTCCTGCTGCTGTTGTTGCTGTTCCTGCTGCTGTTGTTGCTGTTCCTGCTGCTGTTGTTGCTGTTCCTGCTGCTGCTGTTGGTGTTCCTGCTGCTGTTGTTGCTGTTGCTTATGCTGTTGTTGTTGCTACTGCTGCTGTTGCTGTTCCTGCTGCTGTTGCTGCTATAGCTGCTGCTGTTGTTGCTGTTGCTGCCACTCGTCTAGAGAAAGCCGGGTGGATGACACTGGCTGGTACCATCACCATCTAAAAAAAGCAATTTACCCTCTACTTCCTTGGATTAAACCTTAATGCCTCTCCTACCTGATATATAACTCATAATAATAATTATAAATATATATATATATACATATATATATATATATATATATATATATATATATATATATATATATATATATATATATATAAGGTATATATATATATATATATATATATATATATATATATATATATATATATATATATATATATATATATATATATATATATATATATATATATATATATATATATATATATATATATATATATATATATAGTGTGTGTGTATATATATGGAGAAATGCTAAAAAAATTTATATTAAATATGAAGGTTCATCAGGTGTGTGTCGCTACATTTAAGAAACATGTGGATGAGTTAGGAAAGGTCCAACGAAGAGCTTGAAAATGGTTGTTGGTATTAAAGATGGCCACGCTGGTTGATGCGAGAGATGAGAGGAGACGTCACCACAACAGTGTTGAAAACAACTAGAGGTCGCTGTTGTCAGCTTAGAAGTTGGCAATGTTAGAATACTGATGTTTAGAAACAACAGTATGTGAGTGTGTGTGTGTACTCACCTATTTGTACTCACCTATTTGTGGTTGCAGGGGTCGAGTCATAGCTCCTGGCCCCGCCTCTTCGCTGATTGTGTGTGTGTGTGTGGTGGAACAATCTTTGGAACTACGAGAGGCGTCAGTGAATGGTACAACCACTCCACGTTACATAAATATTGTTGTAGCTACAACACCGATGACAGTACACCACCAACGTAACTCTACTGTTGTAGCTACAACACTGATGACAGTACACCACCAACGTAACTCTACTGTTGTAGCTACAACAGTGATGACAGTACACCACCAACGTAACTCTACTGTTGTAGCTACAACACTGATGACAGTACACCACCAACGTAACTCTACTGCTGTAGCTACAACACTGATGACAGTACACCACCAACGTAACTCTACTGTTGTAGCTACAACACTGATGACAGTACACCACCAACGTAACTCTACTGTTGTAGCTACAACACTGATGACAGTACACCACCAACGTAACTCTACTGCTGTAGCTACAACAACACTGTAGTGTACTGTAGTGTATACTATACACTACGGTGTTCATTTTCCAGGTGACATCGTTGACATCCTACACAGATCATAATTTAAAAAACACTTATCAGTAACCTGAATCGCGGGACTGATGTCACGGCAGCCCCCACACTCTGACCTCAGACAGAGCACTCCCAGCCTCTGACCTCAGACGGGGCACCCCCAAACACCTGACCTCAGACAGAGCACTCCCAGGAAATCTGCCCCCAACAGGCATTCTCAGGGCATCTGACCTCAGACAGAGCACCCCCGGCACCCCCCCTCAGACAGAGCCCCCCAGGCACCCCTGACCTCAAACAGGCCCCCCCAGGCACTCTGACCCAGAAAAACCCCCAGGCCCCCTGATCAGACAGAGCACCCCCAGGCACTCTGACCCCAGACAGAGCCCCCCACCCCTTCTGACCTCAGACAGAGCACTCCCGGCACTCGGGCCCAGACAGAGCCCCCAAGGCACTCTCCTCGCAGAGCACTCACAGGCACTCTGGCCTCAGACAGAGCCTCCCAGAACTCTGACCAGACGGGCCCCCCAGGCACCGGGCCTCAGACAGAGCGCCATACTCTGACCTCAAAAAGGCACTCCCCAGGCACCTGACCTCAGAAAAGAGGCCCCCCAAGGCCTCTAACTCAGAAGCATCCCGGAAATCTGCCCCAGCAGGGGCCTCCCAGATCTGCCCTCAGACAGAGCCCCCCAGGCACTCCCCCTCAGCCGGGCCCTCCCACCCTGCCCTTTAGAAAAACCCCCCCAGCACTCTACCTCAAAAGGCCCCCCAAGGCACTCTGACCTCAGACAGACCCCCCAAAGGCACCTGACCTCAGACAGAGCACCCCCAAAACACTCTGCCCTCAGACAGGCACCCCAAAACCTCTGACCTCAGACAGGCACCCCCAGGCATCTGACCTCAGACAAGGGACTAGGCACTCTGACCTCAGACGGGGCACCCCCAGGCACCCCTGACCTCAACAGAGCATCCGGGCCCTGACCCAGACAGAGCACCCCCGGGCACCTGCCCTCAGACAGAGACCCAAGGCCTCTGCCCCCCAGACAGGCACCCCCAGCACTCTGCCCCAGAAAACACTGGAAACGGGCCTCAGACAGAGACTCAGGCCTCGACCCAAAGAACTCCCAGGCACTCTGACCTCAGAAAACCCCCCAGGCACTCTGACCTCAGACGGGCCCCCTGGCCTCGACCTCAGAAGAGCACCCCCCAGGCACTCTGACTCAGACAGGGCCCCCGGGCACTCACTCAGACAGACCTCAAGCCTCAACCTCAGACAGAGCACTGGCCTCTGAAAACAGAGCACTCCAGGCCTTTGCCCTGACAGGCCTAGGCCTCTGACCTTGGGCAAAGCACCCCACATCTCCTTAGACAGAGCACTCCCGGCCTCTGACCCGACAGGCCTTTTAATCGCCTCAGCAGAGCCCCCGGGCACTGACCCAAAAAGACCTTCGGGCACTCTGACCTCCAAACCCCAGGCACTCTGACCTCAGACAGGGCACTCCCAGGCCCCCCTGCCCTTAGAAAAAGGGGCATCGCCCCCTCAGACAGGCACTCGGCCTCTGCCCCCGAAGCCTCCCAGGCATTTCTAACCTCAAAAGGGGCACTCCCGGCACTCTGACCTCGACAGAGCCACTCCCAGGCATCTGACCTCAACAGAGACTCTCAGGCACTCTGACCAGACAGAGACTCCCAGGCACTCTGACCTCAACGACACTCCCAGGCACTCTAAACTCAGACAGAGCCTGGAACCCCCTGACCTCAGACAGAGCACCCCCAGGCCTCTGACCTCAGACAGAGCTTTCCCCCAACCCTGCCCCCAGAAGAGCATCCGGGCCTCTGCCCAGCAGAGCACCCCCGGCACTCTGCCCAGACAGGCATCCCAGCCCCTGCCCCAGAAAACACCCCAAAACCTCTGCCTCGACAAGCCTCCCAGGCACTTGACCTCAGAAAGACACCCCGGGCACTCTCCCTCAGAAGAGACTACCTCTGCCCCTCGCAAGCCTCCCAGGCATCTGCCCTCAGACGACACTCCCGGGCACTCTGACCTCAGACAAACCTCCCAGGCACCTGACCTAGGGCACTCCCGGCACTCTGCCCAAAAGGAGCACCCCCAGGACCCCTCCCAGAAACCTCCCGGCCCTGCCCCCGACGGAGCCCCCCCGGGCCCCGACCTCGACAGGCCCCCCCGGAACCTGACCTCAGGGGGCCCCCAGGCACCTGACCTCAGACAGACACTCCCCCAGGCCTTGACCTCCCATTAAAACCTGGCACTCTGCCCCAGACAGAGCCCCCGGCACTCGACCTCAGACAGAGCACTCCCAGGCACCGCCTCAGACAGACCTCCCGGGACCTGCCTCGAAACACTCCCAGGCATTGCCCTCAGACGGGGGCACTGGGCACTTGCCTCAGACAGGCACTCCCAGGCCCGGGCCTCAGACAACCTCCCAACACTCTGACCCCCCAGACAGGCCTCCCAGGCCCTGCCCCAGAAAACCTCCCAGGCCCTGACCTCAGAAGAGACTCCCAGGCCTCTGCCCTCGACAGAGCCTCAGGCACTCTACCTCAGACAGAGCCCCGCCTCTGCCCCAGCAGGCCTCCCAGAACTCGACTCAGAAAGCCCCCCACCTCTGACCTAGACAGACACCCCGGGGCACTCTCCCTCAGCAGACACCCCCAAAACACTCTGACCCAGACGGGCCCCCCAGGTCTCCTCCGGGGCCCGGGCACTCCCAGACACTCTGACCTCAGACAGAGCACTCCAACCTCTGACCTCAGAAGACCCCCCCAGGCACTCTGACCTCAGTTGAACAAACCCTCCCAGGCCTCTGACCTCAGACAAAAACACTCCCAGCATCTACCTCAGACAGAGCCCCCCCTCTGACCCCTCAGACAGAGATCCCCAGGCACTCTGACCTGACAGAGACTCGGGACTCTGCCCTCAGACAGAGCACTCCCAGGCACTCACCCAGACAGAGCCCCCCCAGGCACTCTAACCTCAGACAGAGCCCCCAGGCACTCCTGACCCCCCAGACAGAGCACTCCCAGGCACTCTGACCTCAGCCCCAAAGGAATACTCCAGCCCCTTTCCTGACCAGTTAAGAACCCCCCGGGCCCTCTGACCCGAAGGGGCCCCCCGGGCACTCTGCCTCAGACAGGCCCCCCAGGCCTCTGCCCTCAGACAGAGCACCCCCAAACCTCGCCTCAAAAAAGGCCTCCCCACTCTGCCCCTCAGACAGAGCACTCCCAGGCACTCTGCCCCAGCAGAGCCCCCCCGGGCACCTCCCCAGAAGAGCACTCCCAGGCACTCTGACCTGACAGACCCCAGGCCTCAAACCCTCAGACAGAGCACTCCCAGGTTTCCTGCCCCAGACGGCCTCCCGCATTTGCCCCTCAGACAAAAAACCCCCAAACTTGACTCAGGAACCTCCCAGGCACCGACCCCCAGACAGAGCACCCCAGGCCCTCCTCGCCCAGAGACTCCCCAGGCACTCTGCCCCAGACAAAGCCTCCCGGGCCCCCGACCTCAGACGACACCCCCAAAACACCTGACCCCCCGAAGAGCCCCCGGCACTTGCCCTCAGACAGGCACCCCGGGCACTCGGCCTCAAAGAGACCCCCAGCACCGGCCCAGACAGGCACCCCAGGCACCACCCAGACAGACCCCCCGGCCTCGACCTCAGAAAACCCCCCAGGCACTCTGATCGACAGAGATCCCAGGCCTCTGACCTCAGACACCCCCTCCCAGGCACTCTGCCCAGACAGAGCCCCCCAGGCCCCCCGACCTCAGACAAAGAGCCTCCAACTCTGCCCTCAAAAGAGCACCCAAAACACTCTGCCTCAGACAGAGCTAGCACCTGCCCTCGAAGAGCACCCAAAACACTCGCCTAGACAGACCCTCCCAGGCACCTCCCTCAGACAGAGCACCCCCCAGCACTCTGACCTCGACGGCCCCGCATTTGACCTCGGGAAAAAACACCCCAGGCCCTGACCTCAGTTAAACACCCCCAGGCACTCTGACCCAGACAGAGCACTCCCAGGCACTCGGGCCTCAGAAAAAACCCCCCACCTTTGACCTCAGACAGAGCCCCCCGGCACTTGGCCCCAGAAAAGGGGCCTGCACTCTGACCTCGGGAAAGAACTCCCAGGCATTTGACCTCAGAGAACCTCCCAGCACTCTACCCCCAAAAAAACACTCCCGGCCCTGACCTCAGACAGGCCTCCCCACCGGGCCTCAGACAAACCCCCCGGCCCTGCCCTCAGAAAATTTCCCCCGGCACCTGATAACAAAACCTCCCGGCACCTGCCTCAAAAAACACTCCCAGGCCCTGATCAGCAAACCTCCCAGGACCTGCCCTGACAGACCACTCCCAGGCACTCTGACCTCAGACAAGACTCCCGGCACTCTGACCTCAGACGAGCACTCCAGGCCTCGCCCTCGACAGAGCCTCCCAGGCACTCTCCCTCAGACGACCCCGGGACCCCTGCCCCCAGACGAAAACCCGCCCTGACCCCCAGGAAACCCCCGGTTGACCCAGACAAGAGCCCCCAGAACTTGCCCTGGGACAGGCACCCCCAGGCACCTGCCCCAGACAGAGCACCCCACCCAGGCACTCTGACCTCAGACAGAGCACTCCCAGGCACTCTGACCTCAGACAGAGCACTCCCAGGCACTGTGACCTCAGACAGAGCACTCCCAGGCACTCTGACCTCAGACAGAGCACTCCCAGGCACTCTGACCTCAGACAGAGCGCTCCCAGGCACTCTGACCTCAGACAGAGCACTCCCAGGCACTCTGACCTCAGACAGAGCGCTCCCAGGCACTGTGACCTCAGACAGAGCACTCCCAGGCACTCTGACCTCAGACAGAGCACTCCCAGGCACTCTGACCTCAGACAGAGCGCTCCCAGGCACTCTGACCTCAGACAGAGCGCTCCCAGGCACTCTGACCTCAGACAGAGCACTCCCAGGCACTCTGACCTCAGACAGAGCACTCCCAGGCACTCTGACCTCAGACAGAGCACTCCCAGGCACTCTGACCTCAGACAGACTCTCACACAAGAGACAGTAAAAAAAAAAGAAAAAAAAAAAAAAAACGCTTAACGGGCCGCGGGGGCGTTGACCCCCGAAACTCTCTCCAGGTAAACTCCAGGTAAACTCCAGACATTCTGAACACTGGCTTGGTGCCGCACGGCGTTACAGCTGCTGACACAGCCGTTACAGCGACTGACACAGCCGTTACAGCGAGAGACACAGCCGTTACAGCGACTGACACAGCCGTTACAGCGAGAGACACAGCCGTGTTTTATGAAGATGTCGGAAGAGCAGTGTTCCAGAACCTGTGAATGATGGTTCTGTACCGCTGTCGCACCTTGTACGACCAATTGAAAGTATACAGATTATATTTTGCTGCCGCAGCGATTAGTGGATTGTGAACCCTTATGTCCTTCCTGTGGAGGGTAGGTTCTTAGCAGGGGCTCTGTGGAGGGTAGGTTCTTAGCAGGCGCGCTGTGGAGGGTAGGTTCTTAGCAGGGGCGCTGTGGAGGGTAAGTTCATAGCAGGCGCGCTGTGGAGGGTAGGTTCTTAGCAGGCGCGCTGTGGAGGGTAGGTTCTTAGCAGGGGCGCTGTGGAGGGTAGGTTCTTAGCAGGGGCGCTGTGGAGGGTAGGTTCTTAGCAGGGGCGCTGTGGAGGGTAGGTTCTTAGCAGGGGCGCTGTGGAGGGTAGGTTCTTAGCAGGCGCGCTGTGGAGGGTAGGTTCTTAGCAGGGGCGCTGTGGAGGGTAAGTTCTTAGCAGGGGCGCTGTGGAGGGTAGGTTCTTAGCAGGGGCGCTGTGGAGGGTAGGTTCTTAGCAGGGGCGCTGTGGAGGGTAGGTTCTTAGCAGGGGCGCTGTGGAGGGTAAGTTCTTAGCAGGGGCGCTGTGGAGGGTAGGTTCTTAGCAGGGGCGCTGTGGAGGGTAGGTTCTTATCAGGGGCGCTGTGGAGGGTAGGTTCTTAGCAGGGGCGCTGTGGAGGGTAGGTTCTTAGCAGGGGCGCTGTGGAGGGTAGGTTCTTATCAGGGGCGCTGTGGAGGGTAGGTTCTTAGCAGGGGCGCTGTGGAGGGTAGGTTCTTATCAGGGGCGCTGTGGAGGGTAGGTTCTTAGCAGGGGCGCTGTGGAGGGTAAGTTCTTAGCAGGGGCGCTGTGGAGGGTAAGTTCTTAGCAGGGGCGCTGTGGAGGGTAAGTTCTTAGCAGGGGCGCTGTGGAGGGTAAGTTCTTAGCAGGGGCGCTGTGGAGGGTAAGTTCTTAGCAGGGGTGCTGTGGAGGGTAAGTTCTTAGCAGGGGCGCTGTGGAGGGTAAGTTCTTAGCAGGGGCGCTGTGGAGGGTAGGTTCTTAGCAGGAGCGCTGTGGAGGGTAAGTTCTTAGCAGGGGCGCTGTGGAGGGTAAGTTCTTAGCAGGGGCGCTGTGGAGGGTAAGTTCTTAGCAGGGGCGCTGTGGAGGGTAGGTTCTTAGCAGGGGCGCTGTGGAGGGTAGGTTCTTAGCAGGGGCGCTGTGGAGGGTAGGTTCTTAGAAGGGGCGCTGTGGAGGGTAGGTTCTTAGCAGGGGCGCTGTGGAGGGTAGGTTCTTAGCAGGGGCGCTGTGGAGGGTAGGTTCTTAGCAGGGGCGCTGTGGAGGGTAAGTTCTTAGCAGGGGCGCTGTGGAGGATAGGTTCTTAGCAGGGGCGCTGTGGAGGGTAAGTTCTTAGCAGGGGCGCTGTGGAGGATAGGTTCTTAGCAGGGGCGCTGTGGAGGGTAAGTTCTTAGCAGGGGCGCTGTGGAGGATAGGTTCTTAGCATGGGCGCTGTGGAGGGTAAGTTCTTAGCAGGGGCGCTGTGGAGGATAGGTTCATAGCAGGGGCGCTGTGGAGGGTAAGTTCTTAGCAGGGGCGCTGTGGAGGATAGGTTCTTAGCAGGGGCGCTGTGGAGGGTAAGTTCTTAGCAGAGGCGCTGTGGAGGATAGGTTCTTAGCAGGGGCGCTGTGGAGGGTAAGTTCTTAGCAGGGGCGCTGTGGAGGGTAAGTTCTTAGCAGGGGCGCTGTGGAGGGTAAGTTCTTAGCAGGGGCGCTGTGGAGGATAGGTTCTTAGCAGGGGCGCTGTGGAGGGTAAGTTCTTAGCAGGGGCGCTGTGGAGGGTAAGTTCTTAGCAGGGGCGCTGTGGAGGATAGGTTCTTAGCAGGGGCGCTGTGGAGGGTAAGTTCTTAGCAGGGGCGCTGTGGAGGGTAAGTTCTTAGCAGGGGCGCTGTGGAGGGTAAGTTCTTAGCAGGGGCGCTGTGGAGGGTAAGTTCTTAGCAGGGGCGCTGTGGAGGATAGGTTCTTAGCAGGGGCGCTGTGGAGGGTAAGTTCTTAGCAGGGGCGCTGTGGAGGGTAAGTTCTTAGCAGGGGCGCTGTGGAGGGTAAGTTCTTAGCAGGGGCGCTGTGGAGGGTAAGTTCTTAGCAGGGGTGCTGTGGAGGGTAAGTTCTTAGCAGGGGCGCTGTGGAGGGTAAGTTCTTAGCAGGGGCGCTGTGGAGGGTAAGTTCTTAGCAGGGGCGCTGTGGAGGGTAAGTTCTTAGCAGGGGCGCTGTGGAGGGTAAGTTCATAGCAGGCGCGCTGTGGAGGGTAGGTTCTTAGCAGGCGCGCTGTGGAGGGTAGGTTCTTAGCAGGGGCGCTGTGGAGGGTAGGTTCTTAGCAGGGGCGCTGTGGAGGGTAGGTTCTTAGCAGGGGCGCTGTGGAGGGTAGGTTCTTAGCAGGGGCGCTGTGGAGGGTAGGTTCTTAGCAGGCGCGCTGTGGAGGGTAGGTTCTTAGCAGGGGCGCTGTGGAGGGTAAGTTCTTAGCAGGGGCGCTGTGGAGGGTAGGTTCTTAGCAGGGGCGCTGTGGAGGGTAGGTTCTTAGCAGGGGCGCTGTGGAGGGTAGGTTCTTAGCAGGGGCGCTGTGGAGGGTAAGTTCTTAGCAGGGGCGCTGTGGAGGGTAGGTTCTTAGCAGGGGCGCTGTGGAGGGTAGGTTCTTATCAGGGGCGCTGTGGAGGGTAGGTTCTTAGCAGGGGCGCTGTGGAGGGTAGGTTCTTAGCAGGGGCGCTGTGGAGGGTAGGTTCTTATCAGGGGCGCTGTGGAGGGTAGGTTCTTAGCAGGGGCGCTGTGGAGGGTAGGTTCTTATCAGGGGCGCTGTGGAGGGTAGGTTCTTAGCAGGGGCGCTGTGGAGGGTAAGTTCTTAGCAGGGGCGCTGTGGAGGGTAAGTTCTTAGCAGGGGCGCTGTGGAGGGTAAGTTCTTAGCAGGGGCGCTGTGGAGGGTAAGTTCTTAGCAGGGGCGCTGTGGAGGGTAAGTTCTTAGCAGGGGTGCTGTGGAGGGTAAGTTCTTAGCAGGGGCGCTGTGGAGGGTAAGTTCTTAGCAGGGGCGCTGTGGAGGGTAGGTTCTTAGCAGGAGCGCTGTGGAGGGTAAGTTCTTAGCAGGGGCGCTGTGGAGGGTAAGTTCTTAGCAGGGGCGCTGTGGAGGGTAAGTTCTTAGCAGGGGCGCTGTGGAGGGTAGGTTCTTAGCAGGGGCGCTGTGGAGGGTAGGTTCTTAGCAGGGGCGCTGTGGAGGGTAGGTTCTTAGAAAGGGCGCTGTGGAGGGTAGGTTCTTAGCAGGGGCGCTGTGGAGGGTAGGTTCTTAGCAGGGGCGCTGTGGAGGGTAGGTTCTTAGCAGGGGCGCTGTGGAGGGTAAGTTCTTAGCAGGGGCGCTGTGGAGGATAGGTTCTTAGCAGGGGCGCTGTGGAGGGTAAGTTCTTAGCAGGGGCGCTGTGGAGGATAGGTTCTTAGCAGGGGCGCTGTGGAGGGTAAGTTCTTAGCAGGGGCGCTGTGGAGGATAGGTTCTTAGCATGGGCGCTGTGGAGGGTAAGTTCTTAGCAGGGGCGCTGTGGAGGATAGGTTCATAGCAGGGGCGCTGTGGAGGGTAAGTTCTTAGCAGGGGCGCTGTGGAGGATAGGTTCTTAGCAGGGGCGCTGTGGAGGGTAAGTTCTTAGCAGGGGCGCTGTGGAGGATAGGTTCTTAGCAGGGGCGCTGTGGAGGGTAAGTTCTTAGCAGGGGCGCTGTGGAGGGTAAGTTCTTAGCAGGGGCGCTGTGGAGGGTAAGTTCTTAGCAGGGGCGCTGTGGAGGATAGGTTCTTAGCAGGGGCGCTGTGGAGGGTAAGTTCTTAGCAGGGGCGCTGTGGAGGGTAAGTTCTTAGCAGGGGCGCTGTGGAGGATAGGTTCTTAGCAGGGGCGCTGTGGAGGGTAAGTTCTTAGCAGGGGCGCTGTGGAGGGTAAGTTCTTAGCAGGGGCGCTGTGGAGGGTAAGTTCTTAGCAGGGGCGCTGTGGAGGGTAAGTTCTTAGCAGGGGCGCTGTGGAGGATAGGTTCTTAGCAGGGGCGCTGTGGAGGGTAAGTTCTTAGCAGGGGCGCTGTGGAGGGTAAGTTCTTAGCAGGGGCGCTGTGGAGGGTAAGTTCTTAGCAGGGGCGCTGTGGAGGGTAAGTTCTTAGCAGGGGCGCTGTGGAGGGTAAGTTCTTAGCAGGGGCGCTGTGGAGGGTAAGTTCTTAGCAGGGGCGCTGTGGAGGATAGGTTCTTAGCAGGGGCGCTGTGGAGGGTAAGTTCTTAGCAGAGCCGCTGTGGAGGGTAAGTTCTTAGCAGGGGCGCTGTGGAGGGTAAGTTCTTAGCAGGGGCGCTGTGGAGGGTAAGTTCTTAGCAGGGGCGCTGTGGAGGGTAAGTTCTTAGCAGGGGCGCTGTGGAGGGTAAGTTCTTAGCAGGGGCGCTGTGGAGGGTAAGTTCTTAGCAGGGGCGCTGTGGAGGGTAAGTTCTTAGCAGGGGCGCTGTGGAGGGTAAGTTCTTAGCAGGGGCGCTGTGGAGGGTAAGTTCTTAGCAGGGGCGCTGTGGAGGGTAAGTTCTTAGCAGGGGCGCTGTGGAGGGTAAGTTCTTAGCAGGGGCGCTGTGGAGGGTAAGTTCTTAGCAGGGGTGCTGTGGAGGGTAAGTTCTTAGCAGGGGCGCTGTGGAGGGTAAGTTCTTAGCAGGGGTGCTGTGGAGGGTAAGTTCTTAGCAGGGGCGCTGTGGAGGGTAAGTTCTTAGCAGGGGCGCTGTGGAGGGTAAGTTCTTAGCAGGGGCGCTGCTTCTCATAACAGCTAGAACACTACACACTAGAACACTACACTCTAGAACACTACACACTAGAACACTACACTCTAGAACACTACACACTAGAACACTACACACTAGAACACTACACACTAGAACACTACACACTAGAACACTACACTCTAGAACACTACACACTAGAACACTACACTCTAGAACACTACACACTAGAACACTACACACTAGAACACTACACTCTAGAACACTACACTCTAGAACACTACACACTAGAACACTACACACTAGAACACTACACACTAGAACACTACACTCTAGAACACTACACACTAGAACACTACACACTAGAACACTACACACTAGAACACTACACACTAGAACACTACACTCTAGAACACTACACACTAGAACACTACACACTAGAACACTACACACTAGAACACTACACTCTAGAACACTACACACTAGAACACTACACACTAGAACACTACACACTAGAACACTACACACTAGAACACTACACACTAGAACACTACACTCTAGAACACTACACACTAGAACACTACACACTAGAACACTACACTCTAGAACACTACACACTAGAACACTACACTCTAGAACACTACACACTAGAACACTACACTCTAGAACACTACACACTAGAACACTACACTCTAGAACACTACACACTAGAACACTACACTCTAGAACACTACACACTAGAACACTACACTCTAGAACACTACACACTAGAACACTACACTCTAGAACACTACACACTAGAACACTACACTCTAGAACACTACACACTAGAACACTACACTCTAGAACACTACACTCTAGAACACTACACACTAGAACACTACACACTAGAACACTACACACTAGAACACTTCACACTAGAACACTACACACTAGAACACTACACTCTAGAACACTACACTCTAGAACACTACACACTAGAACACTACACACTAGAACACTACACTCTAGAACACTACACACTACAACACTACACTCTAGAACACTACACACTAGAACACTACACACTAGAACACTACACACTAAAACACTACACTCTAGAACACTACACACTAGAACACTACACACTACAACACTACACTGTAGAACACTACACTCTAGAACACTACACACTAGAACACTACACACTACAACACTACACTCTAGAACACTACACACTAGAACACTACACACTACAACACTACACTCTAGAACACTACACACTAGAACACTACACACTAGAACACTACACACTAGTACACTGCACTCTAGAACACTAAACTCTAGAACACTACACTCTAGAACACTACACACTAGAACACTACACTCTAGAACACTACACACTAGAACACTACACTCTAGAACACTACACACTAGAACACTACACTCTAGAACACTACACACTAGAACACTACACTCTAGAACACTACACACTAGAACACTACACTCTAGAACACTACACTCTAGAACACTACACACTAGAACACTACACACTCGTACACTGCACTCTAGAACACTACACACTAGAACACTACACTCTAGAACACTACACTCTAGAACACTACACTCTAGAACACTACACACTACAACACTACACACTAGTACACTGCACTCTAGACCACTACACACTAGAACACTACACACTAGAACACTACACTCTAGACCACTACACACTAGAACACTACACACTAGAACACTACACTCTAGAACACTACACTCTAGAACACTACACACTACAACACTACACACTAGTACACTGCACTCTAGAACATTACACACTAGAACACTACACACTAAAACACTACACTCTAGAACACTACACACTAGAACACTACACTCTAGAACACTACACTCTAGAACACTACACACTAGAACACTACACACTCGTACACTGCACTCTAGAACACTACACACTAGAACACTACACTCTAGAACACTACACTCTAGAACACTACACTCTAGAACACTACACACTACAACACTACACACTAATACACTGCACTCTAGACCACTACACACTAGAACACTACACACTAGAACACTACACTCTAGAACACTACACTCTAGAACACTACACACTACAACACTACACACTAGTACACTGCACTCTAGAACATTACACACTAGAACACTACACACTAAAACACTACACTCTAGAACACTACACACTAGAACACTACACTCTAGAACGCTACACTCTAGAACACTGCACACTAGAACATTACACACTAGAACACTACACTCTAGAACACTACACTCTATAACACTACACACTAGAACACTACACACTAGAACACTACACTCTAGAACACTACACTCTAGAACACTACACACTAGAACACTACACACTAGAACACTACACTCTAGACCACTACACACTAGAACACTACACACTAGAACACTACACTCTAGAACACTACACTCTAGAACACTACACTCTAGAACACTACACACTAGAACACTACACACTAGAACACTACACACTAGAACACTACACTCTAGAACGCTACACTCTAGAACACTACACTCTAGAACACTACACACTAGAACACTACACACTAGAACACTACACACTAGAACACTACACTCTAGAACACTACACTCTAGAACGCTACACTCTAGAACACTACACTCTAGAACGCTACACACTAGAACACTACACTCTAGAACACTACACTCTAGAACACTACACTCTAGAACACTACACACTAGAACACTACACACTAGAACACTACACACTAGAACACTACACTCTAGAACACTACACTCTAGAACGCTACACTCTAGAACACTACACTCTAGAACGCTACACACTAGAACACTACACTCTAGAACACTACACACTAGAACACTACACACTAGAACACTACACACTAGAACACTACACTCTAGAACACTACACTCTAGAACGCTACACTCTAGAACACTACACACTAGAACACTACACACTAGAACACTACACACTAGAACACTACACACTAGAACACTACACTCTAGAACACTACACTCTAGAACGCTACACTCTAGAACACTACACACTAGAACACTACACACTAGAACACTACACACTAGAACACTACACTCTAGAACACTACACACTAGAACACTACACACTAGAACGCTACACTCTAGAACACTACACACTAGAACACTACACTCTAGAACGCTACACTCTAGAACACTACACACTAGAACACTACACACTAGAACACTACACACTAGAACACTACACTCTAGAACACTACACACTAGAACACTACACTCTAGAACACTACACTCTAGAACACTACACTCTAGAACGCTACACTCTAGAACATTACACACTAGAACACTACACACTAGAACACTACACACTAGAACACTACACTCTAGAACACTACACTCTAGAACACTACACTCTAGAACGCTACACTCTAGAACATTACACACTAGAACACTACACTCTAGAACACTACACACTACAACACTACACACTACAGCACTACACACTAGTACACTGCACTCTAGAACACTACACTCTAGAACACTACACACTACAACACTACACACTAGTACACTGCACTCTAGAACACTACACTCTAGAACACTACACTCTAGAACACTACACTCTAGAACACTACACACTGCAGCACTACACACTAGTACACTACACACTAGAACACTACACACTAGTACACTACACACCAGAATGTAAGTTATACGAAGCTAATTTCTACAGTCGTCTCTGCATAACTCTACAAGTGTGGTCGTGGTGTTGCAACAAGTGTGGTCGTGGTGTTGCAACAAGTGTGGTCGTGGTGTTGCAACAAGTGTGGTCGTGGTGTAGCAACAAGCGTGGTCGTGGTGTTGCAACAAGTGTGGTCGTGGTGTTGTGGTCGCAACAAGCGTGGTGGTCGTGGTGTTGCAACAAGTGTGGTCGTGGTGTTGCAACAAACGTGGTCGTGGTGTTGCAACAAGCGTGGTCGTGGTGTTGCAAGAAGTGTGGTCGTGGTGTTGCAACAAACGTGGTCGTGGTGTTGCAACAAGCAACTTGCAAAGTAGGTTGACGTATTTGTGTTTTTGAAAGAAATCTCTCTGAGAGTCACAGACGTTTTTGACCCTCTGACTGGTGGGACAGACGGAAGTAAGAGGGAAGGCGGAGATAAAGGGATTGTGTAGGTATAGGAAGAGAGGAAGAATAGGATAAATAAGGATAAGTCACCTCAGTTACCTATAATAAACATGTCTGACATGAACACTAACAAAAATGATTGCTCTGTGTTTTTTTTCAGATAATGGAAATTGTGTTAGTGTCATCCATCTGTGACAACTCTAGGTGGATGTACCAGTGTGTCATCCATCACAGACAACAGACATCCAGGTGGATGTACCAGTGTGTCAACCATCACAGACAACAGACATCCAGGTGGATGTACCAGTGTGTCAACCATCACAGACAACAGACATCCAGGTGGATGTACCAGTGTGTCAACCATCACAGACAACAGACATCCAGGTGGATGTACCAGTGTGTCAACCATCACAGACAACAGACATCCAGGTGGATGTAAACAAAATCTTCAAGTGGATACACACAAAAAATCCCACATGTTTCCCAGTGAGGATAAATCTGAATTACTCCGCTAAATAAAAAAAATGAAAATAATACCCGATCACGAAAAAAAAAAAATCCAGTCTAAACACTCCTTCAAGGAACAAAAAAAGGGATAAGAAGACGCCCTGAGGAAGCACATCACAAAGTGTTCAATCTTAAGGAACACAAGAACATTCCCACGTGTGTTAGTCTGGAGTTTATCTGGAGTTTATCTGGAGAGAGTTCCGGGGGTCAACGCCCCCGCGGCCTGGTCTGTGACCAGGCCTCCTTAGGTCAGTGTCCCAGGATGCGACCCACACCAGTCGACTAACACCCAGGTACCCATTTTACTGATGGGGAACATAGACAACAGGTGGAAAGAAACACGTCCAATGTTTCTACTCTGGCTGGGAATCGAACCCGGACCTTCGCCGTGTGAAGCGAGAGCGTTAACCACCAGGCCACCAGAGCCCTGAATAACAAAATTATCTTAACGAGAGACGGCGTCTTTAAGAAGAGTTGTTGTATCTTCACTCTTCTGTTTCTGTAGACTTAAATTCCCTTCTAAGAAAGATGATACTGTTGATGATAAATTAGACACATGTGTAACATTTGGGTATTTATAATGTGGAAACGTTTTGAGACACAGCGGCTTCATCAGTCCAACACAAAGGGGTATAGTGAAGATCACATAAAGACTGAGATAATCAGTCACTGATTACCTCACTCTTCTAATCTTCACAATTCTTCTTTGTATTGGACTGATGAAGTCACTGTGTTACACATGCGTTTAATTTATCAAATTGTCGGTTCTCTGGACCATTTATCTACGTGAGACTGTAGACCTGGTGTGCACACCCGCAAGCAACACTACAACAGCCACTAAGTATACGCAGTGCAACACAAGCCAGACAACACAATGTACAACCGAACAACACCAAACGCAGGTTTAAATAGATCTGAAAACTGCAATAAACCCTATGTAAACGGAAGGCTTGGTAGACAGTACAAGACACTCATAACAACACGAACAGGTCCAGGAACCGTGTTAGAGACCTTCCATTTTGTACATTATTTCCCAGTATTTTGAGTGCCCTCCGTCCCTGTACAGACCCAGGTTAGCTAGCATAACTTTCCTGTAGGTATGCGAAGTATTACCACAGGTCGGACTGCGTGTAGCTAGCACCAACAGCCAGACTGACCGAGCCTTCAACCAGGAGGCTTGGTCCAGGACCGCATGACTGATGGAATGATCCTAGGATCAAGCGACAGGTAAACGATAGGTAATCGGTGACAGACCAGTCGCGAGAGCGCAGAGTGGATGCAGGAGGATAAGCGTAAGGAGGTACAACAGAGGTATAACAGTGGTATAACAGAGGTATAACAGTGGTATAACAGAGGTATAACAGTGGTATAATAGAGGTATAACACTGGTATAACAGTTTTGAGTTGATACTAGATAACACACCGTCACTGTTATTATATATATATATATATATATATATATATATATATATATATATATATATATATATATATATATATATATATATATATATATATATATATATATATATATATATATATATATATATATATATATATATATATATATATATATATATATATATTTCTGCTGTGGACAGAGACAATGTGTATATATATATATATATATATATATATATATATATATAGTGTATATACATGGAGAGGTGTATCTCTCAGAGTATATACAATAAAAGTCTGCTTTAACCCATGTTTTTAGCGATTAAAGTATTGACGGTGTCAGAGTGCAGGTGCATTTACAGCTTTAATGATCCACGTGCAGACGACAGGTCTTAGAGTTGACGAACTAGCAGAGCTAAGGGGCAAACAATAGCTACACCTGACCAACTAGCTAACCTCCTTCCCCACGTCAGCAAAGACCAAACTTACTTACTCTCATGTATACTTTCCAAGCAACAAGAAAAATGTTGTCTTCCTCTGTCTTATACATTTGTTTTTCATGTATGAAAATACGTAATTTAATGTTAGTATACATTTTACATGCATACATAGGTGTTTTTATGTATGTATATATTCTGAAGAGTGTTTAGTGGTGTATATACAGCAGTGTATGTACAAACAAATACACCAAGAGCAGCAGTGTATATGCAGACATTGAAAATATCTCCGTATATATCCTCCCAGAGGGTCACTTCAGTTCTCATATTAGCAATTTAGGTATTGTTAAATAAATAAAAATAAATAAATAAAAAAGGCACAATACCGTGACTGGAACGATACACAAATAACCCGCACATAAAAGGGAGAAGCTTACGACGACGTTTCGGTCCGACTTGGACCATTGACAAAGTCACACTGTGTATGTGTAGGTATTGTTGACTAGCTGTGAACATGACACGAAGCTTTCTTGATCCTGGTGTAGTCAGAGTACAAGATTGTAAACAACGCATGTCACCCCAGTGAGATTTCCAATTCATTAATCTCACAAACATTCTTCCAGATGTCTTAACCCAAACTGTAATGATTACCGAGAGTTTTCTCTACTCCCAGAGCCCGGCCATGGGCCAGGCTCGTCTGGCATCCCCCTCCCACCTACACAGCAGAGTTGCTGTTGCAGTTCTGCGTGTAGGTGGGAGCGGAGGTGAAGACTGCAGGTTCAGTAAAGTGGGGAACCACTTACTGACGACTTTAGTAAAGTGGAGCAACGTTGCAGAACGAGGTTTTATTGGGGCAACATTTCGCTCTGTGCATAGAGCGAAACGTTTTTTCAATGGAAGGTGTCGCGCAATGCTGTCGGTGACACAGACGCGAGGTTTCTCACGGGATGTTGCCAGTGGAACACCACTGAAGTCACATATAATGACAACGTACAGAAGGATCATGTGTAATGCTGTGCACCTGTATAACTAACTGTTCACTGTGTGAGGGTTCACTGTGTGAGGGTTCACTGTGTGAGGGTTCACTGTGTGAGGGTTCACTGTGTGAAGGTTCACTGTGTGAGGGTTCACTGCGTGAGGGTTCACTGTGTGAGGGTTCACTGTGTGAGGGTTCACTGTGTGAAGGTTCACTGTGTGAAGGTTCACTGTGTGAGGGTTCACTGTGTGAGGGTTCACTGTGTGAGGGTTCACTGTGTGAAGGTTCACTGTATGAAGGTTCACTTGTTTCGTGAATTTTCAGTCTTTTGTGTGTGTGTGTGTGTGTGTGTGTGTGTGTGTGTGTGTGTGTGTGTGTGTGTGTGTGTGTGTGTGTGTGTGTGTGTGTGTGTGTGTGTGTGTGTGTGTGTGTGTGTGTGTGTGTGTGTGTATGTGTGTGTGTGTGTGTGTATGTGTGTGTGTGTATGTGTGTGTGTATGTGTGTGTGTGTGTATGTGTGTGTGTGTATGTGTGTGTGTGTGTGTGTGTGTGTGTGTGTGTGTGTGTGTCTGTGTGTGTGTGTGTGTGTGTGTGTGTGTGTGTGTGTGTGTGTGTGTGTGTGTGTGTGTGTGTGTGTGTATGTGTGTGTGTATGTATGTATTTGTGACACACACATGGGGTACCCACCGTGTTGCAGAAGGGAGGGAGGCCGGTGTTTGACCTCCCCTGGGGAGGCTGGGGGATGTTCCTGGGGTGTTGCAGCATCCTCTTCACTCCTCTTCACTGCCTCCATCTTGGAGAGATCTGCTCTTACTTCCGTCTTGACTTCCGCTCTGGTCTCCGCCCTGGCGTGCTGGCCGCCGCCCTCCCACCACCGCGTCCACCCGCGGTCGCCGCCGCCGCCGCCACCGGCGGGACCCTGTGTATCTCGGGCGGCCTCGCGGGTTACCAGGGAGGGCGGTGGGATGTCGTGGGCGGCGTGCGTGGGCGGCGGGGTGGCGCGGGCGGCCTCCACAGCCTCCAGGGGCGGTGTGATGACGCCCGTGTGGCTGCAAGGAGGCGCCGCCCGCCTGGAATCAATGCTGGCGGTGGTGTCTAGCGCCGCCACCTCCAGCCCCTGGCGGCTGCCACCCTCCTACAGCAGCGTCCCTCGTGCGCCTCGCACGCCAGGCGATGCGTCCCTCGTGCGCCCTCCGTCGCGAGTCCGCACACTACCTGCAGCGTCGTGGCCGCCACTTGCAAGGAGAGTGCTCGCGGAGCGCGAGAGAAGCCGCGTGCGGACTTGCGGTGAGCAGAGGGCAGAGTGCCGCGTCAAAGGTTGGTCGCTGGTGGTGTCGCCGCTGCCTTCCCACCTCCCACCCCTCCCCCTCCCCCTTCCCCCACTTGACTCCTCCTCTGTCAAGACGCCCCGCCCCTGCTACCACTCACCCGTCACTAGTCATCCTCCACCACCTCCATTTTACCCCCCGCCGCACAGCAAGGAGCAAGTGCTCGAGCCATCTTCAAGTAGCTGGAGGCTGGGGCTCCTCCCAGGGCTGGAGGAGGACCTTTGACTGGTGATCTCTGGCGGCCTTAAGCCCTATCAGGTGGCTCTTAGCGCCGGGGCTGCGCTCATTGGCCACCGCACTCCGGGATCAGCCAATAGGGCGGAGCTAAACACTCTCCGGGCTCCGCCATTGGTCGCCGCCTGATGTATGGAAAGTGGCACTTCACAGAGATTGATATTGATCGCGGCACACTCGCTCTGAAACAATCAACAACTTTGGTCCCCCCGCTCTCACTCTCTCTCTCTCTCTCTCACACACATAGTCTCCCCCCTCTCTCTCGCTCTCTCCCTCCTTCTTTCCCCCTCCCTATCCTCGACTCTCCCTCTCCCCCCTCCTTCCCTATCCCTCACCTCGACCCCCCACCAAGCATTCAATAGAGTCAAGAGGACGAACTGATTTCTTTGGATGTCGCTGTCTTAAAAACCTGGAGGGATTTTCTTGTGATGGTTCAGAGAGGGAAGACAGCAAGGCTGGCCGGAGCCTCCACCATCACAGCCTCACATACCTTCCTCATATATATATATATATATATATATATATATATATATATATATATATATATATATATATATATATATATATATATATATATATATATATATATATATATATATATGTATATATATGTGTGTGTGTGTGTGTGTGTGTGTGTGTGTGTGTGTGTGTGTGTTAGGCACTACCTTGTGTATGCTGGTACTGGTACAGGACAGAGCCTACCATACACAGGACCTCGGTTCGGTTCCCCGAACATTTTTCGGTTTATCTGAATGTATAAGCGTGCATTTCAACATTTCATGTTGGGATTCGAACTGGTGATGTAGCTGTCGTCCTCATGTCGCTCTCAGACTGTAGCACTCAGCCAGGGAGGCGAACTGGTGGTAGTGGTGCTACAGGAAGGTAGGTTCTACTCTCCTGGGAGGGTGTGTATCAGCCACAACTGCAACTCTAAACACGACTTGTTAGAGTGTGTTACACTACCCCTCCAGTACACACCACCCCTCCAGTACACACCACCCCTCCATTACACACCACACCTCCAGTACACACCACCTCTCCAGTACACACCACCCCTCCAGTACACACCACCCCTCCATTACACACCACACCTCCAGTACACACCACCTCTCCAGTACATACCACCCCTCCAGTACACACCACCCCTCCATTACACACCACACCTCCAGTACACACCACCTCTCCAGTACACACCACCCCTCCAGTACATACCACCCCTCCATTACACACCACACCTCCAGTACACACCACCTCTCCAGTACACACCACCCCTCCAGTACACACCACCGTTCCAGTACACACCGCCCCTCCAGTACACACCATCCCTACAGTACACACCACCCCTACAGTACACACCACCCCTCCATTACACACCACACCTCCAGTACACACTACCCCTCCAGTACACACCACCCCTAAAGTACACACCACCCCTCCAGTGCACACCACCCCTCCAGTACACACCACCCCTCCAGTACACACTACCCCTCCAGTGCACACCACCCCTAAAGTACACACCACCCCTCCAGTTCACACCACCCCTCCAGTACACACCACTCCTACGGTACACACAGCCCCTCCAGTACACACCATCCCTCAAGTACACACCACCCCTCCAGTACACACCGCCCCTTCAGTACACACCACCCCTCCAGTACACACCACCCCTCCAGTACACACCACTCCTCCAGTACACACCACCCCTCCAGTACACACCACCCCTGCAGTACACACCACCCATCCAGTATACACCACCCCTCCAGTACACACCATCCCTCCAGTACACACCACCCCTCCAGTACACACCACCCCACCAGTACACAACACCCCACCAGTACCCAACACCCCACCAGTACACACCACCCCTCCAGTACACACCACCCCTCCAGTTCACACCACCCCCTCCAGTACACATCACCCCTCTAGTACATACCACCTCTCCAGTACACACCACCCCTCCAGTACACACCACTCCTACGGTACACACAGCCCCTCCAGTGCACACCACCCCTCCAGTACACTCCACCCCTCAAGTACACTCCACCCTTCAAGTACACTCCACCCCTCAAGTACATACCACTCCTCCAGTACACACCACCCCTCCAATACATAGTGACAGACGTAGCTCTTGTCCCTTCTAGTACGCCTGTCACGAGGATGAGGGGTGTGAGGGAGAGAGAAAGAGAGAGGGGAACAGAGGAAGAGAGGGGAGCGAGACAGAGTGAAAGAGTGTAAAAGGAGAGTAGTGGAGGGAGCGGCGACCCCTGGGAGAGCGGGAGTTTGTCAAGGGGCGCGATTACTGCAGAGACTCTGTGAGACTGCTGTCTCCCTCTCTCCTCCATGTCTCCCTCTCTCCTTCCTGTTTCCCTCTCTCCTTCCTGACTCCCTCTCTCCTTCCTGTCTCCCTCTCTCCTTCCTGTCTCCCTCTCTCCTTCCTGACTCCCTCTCTCCTTCCTGACTCCCTCTCTCCTTCCTGTCTCCCTCTCTCCTTCCTGTCTCCCTCTCTCCTTCCTGACTCCCTCTCTCCTTCCTGACTCCCTCTCTCCTTCCTGTCTCCCTCTCTCCTTCCTGTCTCCCACTCCCCTTCCTGTCTCCCTCTACCCTCCCTGTCTCCCTCTACCCTCCCTGTCTCCCTCTACCCTCCCTGTCTCCCTCTACCCTCCCTGTCTCCCTCTACCCTCCCTGTCTCCCTCTACCCTCCCTGTCTCCCTCTACCCTCCCTGTCTCCCTCTACCCTCCCTGTCTCCCTCTTCTCCTTGTCTACTTCTCCTTCTTCTCTCGCTCTCTTTGGATCATGAGAACAGGTCTATCAGTCCACTACACTACACACATCACTGTACCACATCACTGTACCACATCACAGTATCATATCACAGTACCACATCACTGTACCACATCACAGTACCATATCACAGTACCACATCACTGTACCACATCACAGTACCATATCACAGTACCACATCACAGTACCACATCACTGTAAGACATCACTGTATCACATCACTGTATCACCTCACTGTGCTACATCACTGTACCACATCAATGTACCGCATAGCTGTACCACATCACAGTACATCACAGTACCACATCACTGTACCACATCAATGTACCGCATAGCTGTACCACATCACTGTACCACATCACAGTACCACATCACTGTACCACATCACAGTATCACATCACAGTATCACATCACAGGACCACATCACTGTAGCACATCACTGTACAACATGACTGTAGCACATCACAGTACTACATCACTGTACCACATCACTGTAGCACATGACAGTACTACATCACTGTAGCACATGGCAGTACTACATCATTGTAGCACATCACAGTAGTACATCACTGTAGCACATGACAGTACTACATCACTGTAGCACATGACAGTACTACATCACTGTAGCACATCACAGTAGTACATCACTGTAGCACATCACAGTACCACATGGAAGATTGCCTGGTGTCTCACCAGGCGCCAACCAGTGCTGCTCATCCTCCTATCTTAACGTTTACTTGTCAAGATATATATATTTTTTTTCAGACTTGGCCGCCGACGTAGCTGGTTTATTGTGTACCTCATATCCATCCTGTAAATGGTAGTGGCTAGTTTATTGTGTACCTCATATCCATCCTGTAAATGGTAGTGGCTAGTTTATTGTGTACCTCATATCCATCCTGTAAATGGTAGTGGCTAGTTTATTGTGTACCTCATATCCATCCTGTAAATGGTAGTGGCTAGTTTATTGTGTACCTCATATCCATCCTGTAAATGGTAGTGGCTAGTTTATTGTGTACCTCATATCCATCCTGTAAATGGTAGTGGCTAGTTTATTGTGTACCTCATATCCATCCTGTAAATGGTAGTGGCTAGTTTACTGTGTATCTCATATCCATCCTGTAAATGGTAGTGGCTAGTTTATTGTGTACCTCATATCCATCCTGTAAATGGTAGTGGCTAGTTTATTGTGTATCTCATATCCATCCTGTAAATGGTAGTGGCTAGTTTATTGTGTATCTCATATCCATCCTGTAAATGGTAGTGGCTAGTTTATTGTGTATCTCATATCCATCCTGTAAATGGTAGTGGCTAGTTTATTGTGTACCTCATATCCATCCTGTGAATGATAATGGCTAGTTTATTGTGTACCTCATATCCATCCTGTGAATGATAATGGCTAGTTTATTGTGTATCTCATATCCATCCTGTAAATGGTAGTGGCTAGTTTATTGTGTATCTCATATCCATCCTGTAAATGGTAGCCACATATTTTTTATTTAGTTTGATCATCATCAGTGTGTCTGCCAACCTGCCAGAAGTACTTATAATCAAGCCTAAGCCTGGCTACTGCAGCATCAGTCAGTCTGTTCACATTGCAAGTTGCTCCATAAATATACTTATCAACGTTCTTGTTTTCATAGCAAGTTATAGATCTACTCAGACTTCTAATTGCATGCCTATAACACCCAGATTATTAACATACTTCTCTGCTAATATCTTTCCCGTAGCTCGATCGCTAGCCCGCTCATCTCACACTCTGATGTCCGGGGGTCGATCCCTCGAACGGGTGGAAACATTAGGATGTATTTCCTTAAGATACCTACTGTCCATGTTCACCCATCAGTAAAAATAGGTACCTGGGTGTTAGTCGACTGGTGTGGGTCGCATCCTGGGGATAAAATTAGCCTTAATTGCCCTAAATGCTCTGCATAACAAAGGGCTTTCTATATAGCATATCAATGATGTCAGCTAGGCCTGTATACCATGAACTTGTAGAAATAAAGATTATTATTATTATTATTATTATTATTATTATTATTATTATTATTATTATTATTATTATTATTATTATTATTATTATTATTATTATTATTATTATTATTATTATATACATGTTACATTGCACTTTCTGCTCCAGGGTAGTTTCTTTGGCAAACTTATCAACTTTATCAAGTGGGATCAATTCAGTATGTGATGGAATCAATAATAATTACATATGACTTCTTGTCAGTGATGTTTGATCATGCAAACTTGGCTTCTGCAACGAGCATGTTGCAGGGTTGTTAGGTGAGTCAAGACGTACGATCAATAATGATCAAGGAGTGAAATTCAGTGTTACAAGTTAATTTTAGTGACACTAGTAAGGCCATCAGTTCAGTCCAGACGCGGAGTGCCCATCAGACAACAACCGGTGGTGCTGAACGGAGTATCTGAGTGACTAAACGATGACAATCACGCCTTGACCAGCGATATTTCACATAACACTTAAAGTCTGTAACACCTAAAATAACAACGTACCACCTTAGACACAAACTGAGAAAGTAACATATAAATGTCTTGAGTGAATAACACTAAATCGTGGGAAAATGCATCTACCAGGTGTGAGTGTATGAGTGGGTGAGGCAGTGTGGGTGAGGCAGTGTGGGTGAGGTAGTGTGGGTGAGGTAGTGTGGGTGAGGTAGTGTGGGTGAGGTAGTGTGGGTGAGGCAGTGTGGGTGAGGTAGTGTGGGTGAGGTAGTGTGGGTGAGGTAGTGTGGGTGAGGTAGTGTGGGTGAGGTAGTGTGGGTGAGGTAGTGTGGGTGAGGCAGTGTGGGTGAGGTAGTGTGGGTGAGGTAGTGTGGGTGAGGTAGTGTGGGTGAGGTAGTGTGGGTGAGGTAGTGTGGGTGAGGTAGTGTGGGTGAGGTAGTGTGGGTGAGGTAGTGTGGGTGAGGTAGTGTGGGTGAGGTAGTGTGGGTGAGGTAGTGTGGGTGAGGTAGTGTGGGTGAGGTAGTGTGGGTGAGGTAGTGTGGGTGAGGTGTGGGTGAGGTAGTGTGGGTGAGGTAGTGTGGGTGAGGTAGTGTGGGTGAGGCAGTGTGGGTGAGGTAGTGTGGGTGAGGTAGTGTGTGAGAGGTAGTGTGGGTGAGGTAGTGTGGGTGAGGTAGTGTGGGTGAGGTAGTGTGGGTGAGGCAGTGTGGGTGAGGTAGTGTGGGTGAGGTAGTGTGGGTGAGGTAGTGTGGGTGAGGTAGTGTGGGTGTGTTAGGTTGTGTGGGTGAGGTAGTGTGGGTGAGGTAGTGTGGGTGAGGTAGTGTGGGTGAGGTAGTGTGGGTGAGGTAGTGTGGGTGAGGTAGTGTGGGTGAGGTAGTGTGGGTGAGGTAGTGTGGGTGAGGTAGTGTGGGTGAGGTAGTGTGGGTGAGGTAGTGTGGGTGAGGTAGTGTGGGTGAGGTAGTGTGGGTGAGGTAGTGTGGGTGAGGTAGTGTGGGTGAGGTAGTGTGGGTGAGGTAGTGTGGGTGAGGTAGTGTGGGTGAGGTAGTGTGGGTGAGGTAGTGTGGGTGAGGTAGTGTGGGTGAGGCAGTGTGGGTGAGGTAGTGTGGGTGAGGCAGTGTGGGTGAGGCAGTGTGGGTGAGGTAGTGTGGGTGAGGTAGTGTGGGTGAGGCAGTGTGGGTGAGGTAGTGTGGGTGAGGTAGTGTGGGTGAGGTAGTGTGGGTGAGGCAGTGTGGGTGAGGTAGTGTGGGTGAGGTAGTGTGGGTGAGGTAGTGTGGGTGAGGTAGTGTGGGTGAGGTAGTGTGGGTGAGGTAGTGTGGGTGAGGTAGTGTGGGTGAGGTAGTGTGGGTGAGGTAGTGTGGGTGAGGTAGTGTGGGTGAGGTAGTGTGGGTGAGGTAGTGTGGTTGAGGTAGTGTGGGTTAGTTAGTGTGGGTGAGGTAGTGTGGGTGAGGTAGTGTGGGTGAGTGTGGGTGAGGTAGTGTGGGTGAGGTAGTGTGGGTGAGGTAGTGTGGGTGAGGTAGTGTGGGTGAGGTAGTGTGGGTGAGGTAGTGTGGGTGAGGTAGTGTGGGTGAGGTAGTGTGGGTGAGGTAGTGTGGGTGAGGTAGTGTGGGTGAGGTAGTGTGGGTGAGGTAGTGTGGGTGAGGTAGTGTGGGTGAGGTAGTGTGGGTGAGGTAGTGTGGGTGAGGTAGTGTGGGTGAGGTAGTGTGGGTGAGGTAGTGTGGGTGAGGTAGTGTGGGTGAGGTAGTGTGGGTGAGGTAGTGTGGGTGAGGTAGTGTGGGTGAGGTAGTGTGGGTGAGGTAGTGTGGGTGAGGTAGTGTGGGTGAGGTAGTGTGGGTGAGGTAGTGTGGGTGAGGTAGTGTGGGTGAGGTAGTGTGGGTGAGGTAGTGTGGGTGAGGTAGTGTGGGTGAGGTAGTGTGGGTGAGGTAGTGTGGGTGAGGTAGTGTGGGTGAGGTAGTGTGGGTGAGGTAGTGTGGGTGAGGTAGTGTGGGTGAGGTAGTGTGGGTGAGGTAGTTTGTGTGAGGTAGTGGGGGTGAGGTAGTGTGGGTGAGGTAGTGTGGGTGAGGTAGTGTGGGTGAGGCAGTGTGGGTGAGGAAGTGTGTGTGAGGTAGTGTGGGAGAGGTATTGTGTGTGAGGTAGTGTGGGTGAGGTAGTGTGGGTGAGGTAGTGTGGGTGAGGTAGTGTGGGTGAGGTAGTGTGGGTGAGGTAGTGTGGGTGAGGTAGTGTGGGTGAGGTAGTGTGGGTGAGGTAGTGTGGGTGAGGTAGTGTGGGTGAGGTAGTGTGGGTGAGGTACTGTGGGTGAGGTAGTGTGGGTGAGGCAGTGTGGGTGAGGCAGTGTGGGTGAGGCAGTGTGGGTGAGGCAGTGTGGGTGAGGTAGTGTGGGTGAGGCAGTGTGGGTGAGGTAGTGTGGGTGAGGTAGTGTGGGTGAGGTAGTGTGGGTGAGGCAGTGTGGGTGAGGCAGTGTGGGTGAGGTAGTGTGGGTGAGGCAGTGTGGGTGAGGCAGTGTGGGTGAGGTAGTGTGGGTGAGGCAGTGTGGGTGAGACAGTGTGGGTGAGGTAGTGTGGGTGAGGTAGTGTGGGTGAGGTAGTGTGGGTGAGGCAGTGTGGGTGAGGCAGTGTGGGTGAGGCAGTGTGGGTGAGGCAGTGTGGGTGAGGCAGTGTGGGTGAGGTAGTGTGGGTGAGGCAGTGTGGGTGAGGCAGTGTGGGTGAGGCAGTGTGGGTGAGGCAGTGTGGGTGAGGCAGTGTGGGTGAGGCAGTGTGGGTGAGGCAGTGTGGGTGAGGCAGTGTGGGTGAGGCAGTGTGGGTGAGGCAGTGTGGGTGAGGCAGTGTGGGTGAGGCAGAGTGGGTGAGGCAGTGTGGGTGAGACAGTGTGGGTGAGGCAGTGTGGGTGAGACAGTGTGGGTGAGGCAGTGTGGGTGAGGCAGTGTGGGTGAGGCAGTGTGGGTGAGACAGTGTGGGTGAGACAGTGTGGGTGAGGTAGTGTGGGTGAGGCAGTGTGGGTGAGGCAGTGTGGGTGAGGCAGTGTGGGTGAGGCAGTGTGGGTGAGGCAGTGTGGGTGAGGCAGTGTGGGTGAGGCAGTGTGGGTGAGGCAGTGTGGGTGAGACAGTGTGGGTGAGACAGTGTGGGTGAGGTAGTGTGGGTGAGGCAGTGTGGGTGAGGCAGAGTGGGTGAGGCAGTGTGGGTGAGACAGTGTGGGTGAGACAGTGTGGGTGAGACAGTGTGGGTGAGGCAGTGTGGGTGAGGCAGTGTGGGTGAGGCAGTGTGGGTGAGGCAGTGTGGGTGAGGCAGTGTGGGTGAGGCAGTGTGGGTGAGGCAGTGTGGGTGAGACAGTGTGGGTGAGGCAGGGTGGGTGAGGTGTGGGTGAGGCAGTGTGGGTGAGGCAGTGTGGGTGAGGCAGTGTGGGTGAGGCAGTGTGGGTGAGTGTGGGTGAGGTGTGGGTGAGGCAGTGTGGGTGAGACAGTGTGGGTGAGGCAGTGTGGGTGAGGCAGTGTGGGTGAGGTGTGGGTGAGACAGTGTGGGTGAGGCAGTGTGGGTGAGGCAGTGTGGGTGAGGCAGTGTGGGTGAGGTGGGTGAGACAGTGTGGGTGAGACAGTGTGGGTGAGACAGTGTGGGTGAGACAGTGTGGGTGAGGTAGTGTGGGTGAGGCAGTGTGGGTGAGACA
Organism: Cherax quadricarinatus; assembly: GCF_038502225.1. NCBI lineage: Eukaryota > Metazoa > Arthropoda > Malacostraca > Decapoda > Parastacidae > Cherax > Cherax quadricarinatus. The sequence continues at coordinate 35,225,383 of NC_091315.1, forward strand.
GTGTGGGTGAGGCAGTGTGGGTGAGGCAGTGTGGGTGAGACAGTGTGGGTGAGGCAGTGTGGGTGAGACAGTGTGGGTGAGGCAGTGTGGGTGAGGCAGTGTGGGTGAGACAGTGTGGGTGAGACAGTGTGGGTGAGGCAGTGTGGGTGAGGCAGTGTGGGTGAGGCAGTGTGGGTGAGGCAGTGTGGGTGAGACAGTGTGGGTGAGGCAGTGTGGGTGAGGCAGTGTGGGTGAGACAGTGTGGGTGAGACAGTGTGGGTGAGGCAGTGTGGGTGAGGCAGTGTGGGTGAGACAGTGTGGGTGAGACAGTGTGGGTGAGACAGTGTGGGTGAGACAGTGTGGGTGAGGTAGTGTGGGTGAGGCAGTGTGGGTGAGGCAGTGTGGGTGAGGCAGTGTGGGCAGTGGTCGGAGACGTGATGGATGACAGAAAGAACATGGAAGTGCCATTGTACATCTTTCTTTCTGTCTCTGTCTCTCTTTCTCTTTACAAGATGCGTGAGAGGGAGGGAGAGATGGGTGAGAAAAGGGGTAGAGAGACAGGTAAGAGAGATGGGTGAGAGGAAGAGAGGGACGGAGAGATAGAGGGAAGCAACAGCCTCCATCAGCAGGATTGGTGGTTCAGGCTTAAGGGATTACACGAGTGACAGTCTTGATGGCTGCCATTGACGCCACCCTCACGTGTTGTGACGGGTTGTGACAAGTTGTCACGAGTCGTGACATGTTGTGACGGGTTGTGACATGTTGAGACGGGTTGTAACGGACTGTTATGGGTTGTGACAGGTTGTGACGTCTTGTGATGGATTACAAGACACACACACACACACACACACACACACACACACAAGAAGATTCTCCTGGTTACATATTATGAATATGGCGGAGTGTACATATATGTGTGTGTGTGTGTGTGTGTGTGTGTACTCACCTAGTTGAGGTTGCAGGGGTCGAGTCCAAGCTCCTGGCCCCGCCTCTTCACTGGTCGCTACAAGGTCACTCTCCCTGAGCCGTGAGCTTTATCATACCCCTGCTTAAAGCTATGTATGGATCCTGCCTCCACTACATCGCTTCCCAAACTATTCCACTTACTGACTACTCTGTGGCTGAAGAAATACTTCCTAACATCCCTGTGATTCATCTGTGTCTTCAGCTTCCAACTGTGTCCCCTTGTTGCTGTGTCCAGTCTCTGGAACATCCTGTCTTTGTCCACCTTGTCAATTCCTCTCAGTATTTTGTAAGTCGTTATCATGTCCCCCCTATCTCTCCTGTCCTCCAGTGTCGTCAGGTTGATTTCCGTTAACCTCTCCTCGTAGGACATACCTCTTAGCTCTGGGACTAGTCTTGTTGCAAACCTTTGCACTTTCTATAGTTTCTTCACGTGCTTGGCTAGGTGTGGGTTCCAAACTGGTGCCGCATACTCCAATATGGGCCTAACGTACACGGTGTACAGGGTCCTGAATGATTCCTTATTAAGATGTCGGAATGCTGTTCTGAGGTTTGCTAGGCGCCCATATGCTGCAGCAGTTATTTGGTTGATGTGCGCTTCAGGAGATGTGCCTGGTGTTATACTCTCCCCAAGATCTTTTTCCTTGAGTGAGGTTTGTAATCTCTGACCCCCTAGACTGTACTCCGTCTGCGGCCTTCTTTGCCCTTCCCCAATCTTCATGACTTTGCACTTGGTGGGATTGAACTCCAGGAGCCAATTGCTGGACCAGGTCTGCAGCCTGTCCAAATCCCTTTGTAGTTCTGCCTGGTCTTCGATCGAGTGAATTCTTCTCATCAACTTCACGTCATCTGCAAACAGGGACACCTCAGAGTCTATTCCTTCCGTCATGTCGTTCACAAATACCAGAAACAGCACTGGTCCTAGGACTGACCCCTGTGTGTGTGTGTGTGTGTGTGTGTGTGTGTGTGTGTGTGTGTGTGTGTGTGTGTGTGTGTGTGTGTGTGTGTGTGTGTGTGGGTGTGTGTGTGTGTGTGTGTGTGTGTGTGTGTGTGTGTGTGTGTGTGTGTGTGTGTGTGTGTGTGTGTGTGTGTTTGTGTATGTGTGTGCGTGTGTGTGTTGTGTGTGCGTGTGTGTGCATGTGTGTACGTACTCACCTAATTGTACATTGGGAAGGGCAGGAGAGAGGAGCTGCTGGATAAGTACAGGTCAGCCATAGAAGTAGTTAGGTCTAAGGGAGGGATCCCAGTCATATGTAGCATATTGCCTAGAAGGAGAGTGGGCAATGAATGGATGTCCAGGGCAATTGGTATAAATTGCTGGCTAGACAGGTACTGCAAGGAACTTGCAATCCCATTCATTGATAACTGGGACTTATTCTTTGGCAAATGTGATATGTATGCAAGAGATGGGGTTCATCTCTCTGGGGATGGAGTGGTTGCAATTCGATTGAGAGGGTAAGTGATGACTTGTCTAGGAATTTAAGCTGATAGATTATAGAGGTATGGGTGTTTGTGGGAAACAATCAGGCTGCATCATTAGGGTTAAAAACAGCAGATATAACCAAGATACTTCAGGGATATGTTTAAAAGACAATATTCAAAATAAAGTTGATAGTAATGGCAAATCAATTGATCAACAAACAAAGAGAGAGATAGTAGAGGACAACGAGTTACTAGCTCTCTTAAGGTTTACTATACAAATAGTAGGAGCCTAAGAAATAAGATAGATGAGCTAAGATTACTTGCAAGTGTAGGTAATATAGATATTATTGCTATGACAGAGACCTGGTTCAACCTGAAAAATAGAAAAATGCCTTCTGAATGCAACATACAGGGTTATAAACTATTCCACACTGATAGGGTCAACAGGAAGGGTGGTGGAGTGGCGACGTATGTCAGAGAAAATTTAAATTGTTTTCTTAAATAGGATATAAGATTAGAAACATCGAACACAGAATCTGTTTAGCTACAGTTTCTCGAGGGACGTGACAAATTAATTTTGGGTGTGATTTATAGGCCCCCAAACCTTGATAGGGAGGGCAGTAAGCTGTTAGAGGACGAAATTCATAAGGCATCTAGATATGAAAATGTTGTGAAAATGGGAGATTTTAACTTTAGACAAATTGATTGGAACAATATGACAGGAAATCTTGAGTCTAGTGACTTTCTTGATACGGTTCAGGATTGCTTTTTAGAACAGGTTGTGACAGAACCAACTAGAGGAAACAATCTGCTTGACTTGGTTCTTGCCAACAAAGATTCACTAATTAATAATCTTGAGGTTAATGATGAGCTTGGGGAAAGTGATCACAAACCACTTAGTTTCAATATATCATGGAATTACCCAGATAACTGCAATCAAATCTCCGTCCCAGATTTTCGCTTGGCCGACTTCATGGGACTGAAAAATTACCTGGGTGGGCTAAATTGGGATGTCCTGACTATGGGTCAGATAGGTAATCTTGGTTGCCAATATGACGTTTTTCAGAGCATAGTTCTAGCTGCCCAGACAACTTTTGTTCCGAGTAGGGAAATTAGATCTAACAAAAATGATCCCAAATGGATGAACAATAGATTAAAACATCTCATTGGTCAAAAGAGAGGCATATATAGGCGTATCAAAAGAGGGGATGGGCAGTTAAGAAATCAATATATTCAATTAAAGAGAGAAATAAAGAAAGGAATAAGAAAATCAAAAAGGGATTATGAGGCTAAGGTCGCAAGGGATTCAAAGACTAACCCAAAAGGGTTCTTTCAGGTATACAAAAGTAAGATTAGAGACAAGATTGGCCCACTTAAGAGTAACTCTGGTCAGATCACTGACACTGATAAGGATATGTGTGAAATTCTCAATACCTACTTCCTCTCAGTTTTCACCCAGGAAAATACTAGCGATATTCCTGAAATAATAGATTATGTAGAATAGGATGATAATAAACTATGCACGATTGCGGTAACTAGTGACATAATTCTCTGACAAATAGAGAAACTAAAACCTAACAAACCCCCAGGCCCTGATGAACTGTTTGCAAGGGTGTTAAAGGAATGTAAAGAGGAACTTAGCATATCTTTGGCTAATCTATTTAACATATCACTACAAACTGGCATAGTGCATGATAAGTGTAAAATGGCAAATGTAATACCTATTTACAAGGCAGGTGACAGGTCCTTGACTTCCAACTATAGACCAATAAGCCTTACCTCTATAGTGGGAAAATTTATGTTATCAATAATTGCCGAAGCAATTCGTAGCCATCTTGATAGGCACAGATTGATTAATGAATCACAGCACGGTTTTACAAAGGGGCGTTCCTGTCTTACGAATTTACTAACTTTTTTCACTAAGGTAGATCATGGTAATGAATATGATATTGTGTAGATGGACTTCAGTAAGGCTTTCGATAGAGTTCCACACCAGAGGCTATTGAGGAAACTTAAGGCACTCGGAATAGGAGGAGAAATTTTTTCCTGGGTAGAAGCATGGCTGACAAATAGGCAGCAGAGAGTTTGCATAAATGGGGAGAAATCAGAATGGGGGCACGTCACAAGCGGTGTTCCTCAGGGGTCAGTGTTGGGCCCGTTGTTGTTCACAATTTACATAAACGACATAGATGAGGGAATACATAGCGACATAAGCAAATTTGCTGATGACACCAAAATAGGCCGTCCACTTCCTTCTAATGAGGACACTAGAGCACTCCAGGATGATTTGAATAGACTGATGCAATGGTCGGAGAAGTGGCAGATGCAGTTTAATATCGACAAATGCAAAGTTCTAAATGTTGGACAAGTAAATAACCATGCCACATATAAACTAAATAATGTAGATCTTAATACTACTGACTGCGAAAAGGATTTAGGAGTTCTGGTTAGCTGTAATCTAAAACCAAGACAACAGCGCATTAGTGTTCGCAATAAAGCTAACAGAATTCTTGGCTTCATATCTAGAGGTATAAATAATAGAAGTCCTCAGGTTGTTCTTCAACTCTATATATTCTTGGTTAGGCCTCATTTAGACTATGCTGCTCAGTTCTGGTCACCCTATTACAGAATGGATATAAATGCTCTGGAAAACGTACAGAGGAGGATGACAAAGATGATCCCAAGTATCAGAAATCTACCATATGAGGATAGACTGAGGGCCCTGAATCTGCACTCTCTCGAAAGGAATAGAATTAGGGGGGGATATGATCGAGGTGTATAAATGGAAAACAGGAATAAATAAAAGGGATGTAAATAGTGTGCTGAAAATTTCCAGCCAAGACAGGACTCGCAGCAATGGTTGTGGATTGGGGATGAGTGGATGAGTGGAACAAACTCCCGAGTACAGTTATTGAGGCTAAAACGTTGTGTAGTTTTAAAAATAGGTTAGATAAATACATGAGTGGGTGTGGGTTGGTGTGAGATTAACCTGTGCTGCTGGGTCTGGTGCCGTGCTCCTTCCTTGAGTGGAGGTGACCAGACTGGGTGGGTCATTGGGCTAATCCTGGATGGGGGGGGGTCATTGGGCTTATCCGGGGTGGGTGGGTCATTGGGTTATTCCGGGAGGGGGACATGGACCTGCTTCGCATGGGTCAGTAGGCCTATTGCAGTGTTCCTTCTTTCTTATGTTCTTATGTTCTCTGCTCCCTGAGCTTTGTCATACCTCGTCTTAAAACTATGTATGGTTCCTGTCTCCACTACATCACTTGCTAGGCTATTCCACTTTCTGACGACTCTATGACTGAATAAATACTTTCTAACATCCCTTTGACTCATCTGAGTCTTCAGCTTCCAATTGTGACCCTTGTTTCTGTGTCCCCTCTCTGGAACATCTTGTCTCTGTCCACCTTATCTATTCCACGCAGTATTTAGTATGTCGTTATCATGTCTTCCCTGACCCTCCTGTCCTCCAGTGTCGTCAGGCCGATTTTTCTCAACCTTTCTTCGTAGGACATTCCCCTGAGCCCCGGAACTAACCTTGTTGCAAACCTTTGTACTGTGTGTGTGTGTGTGTGTGTGTGTGTGTGTGTGTGTGTGTGTGTGTGTGTGTGTGTGTGTGGTGTGTGTGTGTGTGTGTGTGTGTGAGGGTATG
>NC_091315.1:35236398-35273898 GCF_038502225.1 Cherax quadricarinatus
AGACTGCAGGAAGGGCGTTACAGACTGCAGGAAGGGCGTTACAGGCTGCAGGAAGAGCGTTACCGACTGCAGGAAGAGCGTTACATACTGCAGGAAGAGCGTTACAGACTGCAGGAAGAGCGTTACAGACTGCAGGAAGAGCGTTACAGACTGCAGGAAGAGCGTTACAGACTGCAGGAAGAGCGTTACAGACTGCAGGAAGAGCGTTACAGACTGCAGGAAGGGCGTTACAGACTGCAGGAAGGGCGTTACAGGCTGCAGGAAGAGCGTTACCGACTGCAGAAAGAGCGTTACATACTGCAGGAAGAGCGTTACAGACTGCAGGAAGAGCGTTACAGACTGCAGGAAGAGCGTTACAGACTGCAGGAAGAGCGTTACAGACTGCAGGAAGAGCGTTACAGACTGCAGGAAGAGCGTTAAAGACTGCAGGAAGAGCGTTACATACTGCAGGAAGAGCGTTACAGACTGCAGGAAGAGCGTTACAGACTGCAGGAAGAGCGTTACAGACTGCAGGAAGAGCGTTAAAGACTACAGGAAGAGCGTTACAGACTGCAGGAAGAGCGTTACAGACTGCAGGAAGAGCGTTACAGACTGCAAAAAGAGCGTTACAGACTGCAGCAAGAGCGTTATAGACTGCAGGAAGAGCGTTAAAGACTGCAGGAAGAGTGTTACAGACTGCAGAAAGAGCGTTACAGACTGCAGCAAGAGCGTTACAGACTGCAGGAAGAGCGTTACAGACTGCAGGAAGAGCGTTACAGACTGCAGGAAGAGCGTTACAGACTGCAGGAAGAGCGTTAAAGACTGCAGGAAGAGCGTTACAGACTGCAGGAAGAGCGTTACAGACTGCAGGAAGAGCGTTACAGACTGCAGAAAGAGCGTTACAGACTGCAGCAAGAGCGATACAGACTGCAGAAGAGCGTTAAAGACTGCAGGAAGAGCGTTACAGACTGCAGAAAGAGCGTTACAGACTGCAGGAAGAGCGTTACAGACTGCAGGAAGAGCGTTACAGACTGCAGGAAGAGCGTTACAGACTGCAGGAAGAGCGTAACAGACTGCAGGAAGAGCGTTACAGACTGCAGGAAGAGCGTTACAGACTGCAGGAAGGGCGTTACAAACATCATAATGAGCGGGACAGACTGCAGAAATGTTCAGAAACTTAAGTTATGAGAAGAGGCAAATTAGAGAGAGAGAGAGAGAGAGAGAGAGAGAGAGAGAGAGAGAGAGAGAGAGAGAGAGAGAGAGAGAGAGAGAGAGAGAGAGAGAGAGAGAGAGAGAGAGAGAAGGAGAGAGAGAGAGAGCAAGAGATGCTGAATAAAGACTAGAAGGAAAATCGAGTGAGAGCCACACACAAGGAGAGAGACAGAGGATTAAGCATAATGCAAAGAATATCACCAGAGAACCTCAACACAATAGCTTGTGTTTAGTATGCAAGGTGTCCATCACTATGTTTGTGTCTGTATGTGTCCATCACTATGTTTGTGTCTGTATGTGTCCATCACTATGTTTGTGTCTGTATGTGTCCATCACTATGTTTGTGTCTGTATGTGTCCATCACTATGTTTGTGTCTGTATGTGTCCATCACTATGTGTCTGTATGTGTCCATCACTATGTTTGTGTCTGTATGTGTCCATCACTATGTTTGTGTCTGTATGTGTCCATCACTATGTTTGTGTCTGTATGTGTCCATCACTATGTTTGTGTCTGTATGTGTCCATCACTATGTTTGTGTCTGTATGTGTCCATCACTATGTTTGTGTCTGTATGTGTCCATCACTATGTTTGTGTCTGTATGTGTCCATCACTATGTTTGTGTCTGTATGTGTCCATCACTATGTGTCTGTATGTGTCCATCACTATGTTTGTGTCTGTATGTGTCCATCACTATGTGTCTGTATGTGTCCATCACTATGTTTGTGTCTGTATGTGTCCATCACTATGTGTCTGTATGTGTCCATCACTATGTTTGTGTCTGTATGTGTCCATCACTATATGTCTGTATGTGTCCATCACTATGTTTGTGTCTGTATGTGTCCATCACTATGTGTCTGTATGTGTCCATCACTATGTTTGTGTCTGTATGTGTCCATCACTATGTTTGTGTCTGTATGTGTCCATCACTATGTTTGTGTCTGTATGTGTCCATCACTATGTTTGTGTCTGTATGTGTCCATCACTATGTTTGTGTCTGTATGTGTCCATCACTATGTTTGTGTCTGTATGTGTCCATCACTATGTTTGTGTCTGTATGTGTCCATCACTATGTTTGTGTCTGTATGTGTCCATCACTATGTGTCTGTATGTGTCCATCACTATGTTTGTGTCTGTTTGTGTCTGTATGTGTCCATCACTATGTGTCTGTATGTGTCTGTATGTGTCCATCACTATGTTTGTGTCTGTATGTGTCCATCACTATGTGTCTGTATGTGTCCATCACTATGTTTGTGTCTGTATGTGTCCATCACTATGTGTCTGTATGTGTCCATCACTATGTTTGTGTCTGTATGTGTCCATCACTATGTTTGTGTCTGTATGTGTCCATCACTATGTTTGTGTCTGTATGTGTCCATCACTATGTGTCTGTATGTGTCCATCACTATGTTTGTGTCTGTATGTGTCCATCACTATGTTTGTGTCTGTATGTGTCCATCACTATGTTTGTGTCTGTATGTGTCCATCACTATGTTTGTGTCTGTATGTGTCCATCACTATGTTTGTGTCTGTATGTGTCCATCACTATGTTTGTGTCTGTATGTGTCCATCACTATGTTTGTCTGTATGTGTCCATCACTATGTATGTGTCCATCACTATGTTTGTGTCTGTATGTGTCCATCACTATGTTTGTGTCTGTATGTGTCCATCACTATGTTTGTGTCTGTATGTGTCCATCACTATGTGTCTGTATGTGTCCATCACTATGTTTGTGTCTGTATGTGTCCATCACTATGTTCTGTATGTGTCTGTATGTGTCCATCACTATGTTTGTGTCTGTATGTGTCCATCACTATGTGTCTGTATGTGTCCATCACTATGTTTGTGTCTGTATGTGTCCATCACTATGTTTGTGTCTGTATGTGTCCATCACTATGTTTGTGTCTGTATGTGTCCATCACTATGTTTGTGTCTGTATGTGTCCATCACTATGTTTGTGTCTGTATGTGTCCATCACTATGTTTGTGTCTGTATGTGTCCATCACTATGTTTGTGTCTGTATGTGTCCATCACTATGTTTGTGTCTGTATGTGTCCATCACTATGTTTGTGTCTGTATGTGTCCATCACTATGTTTGTGTCCATGTATGTGTCCATCACTATGTTTGTGTCTGTATGTGTCCATCACTATGTTTGTGTCTGTATGTGTCCATCACTATGTTTGTGTCTGTATGTGTCCATCACTATGTTTGTGTCTGTATGTGTCCATCACTATGTTTGTGTCTGTATGTGTCCATCACTATGTTTGTGTCTGTATGTGTCCATCACTATGTTTGTGTCTGTATGTGTCCATCACTATGTTTGTGTCTGTATGTGTCCATCACTATGTTTGTGTCTGTATGTGTCCATCACTATGTTTGTGTCTGTATGTGTCCATCACTATGTTTGTGTCTGTATGTGTCCATCACTATGTTTGTGTCTGTATGTGTCCATCACTATGTTTGTGTCTGTATGTGTCCATCACTATGTTTGTGTCTGTATGTGTCCATCACTATGTTTGTGTCTGTATGTGTCCATCACTATGTTTGTGTCTGTATGTGTCCATCACTATGTTTGTGTCTGTATGTGTCCATCACTATGTTTGTGTCTGTATGTGTCCATCACTATGTTTGTGTCTGTATGTGTCCATCACTATGTTTGTGTCTGTATGTGTCCATCACTATGTTTGTGTCTGTATGTGTCCAACACTATGTTTGTGTCTGTATGTGTCCATCACTATGTTTGTGTCTGTATGTGTCCATCACTATGTTTGTGTCTGTATGTGTCCATCACTATGTTTGTGTCTGTATGTGTCCATCACTATGTTTGTGTCTGTATGTGTCCATCACTATGTTTGTGTCTGTATGTGTCCATCACTATGTTTGTGTCTGTATGTGTCCATCACTATGTTTGTGTCTGTATGTGTCCATCACTATGTTTGTGTCTGTATGTGTCCATCACTATGTTTGTGTCTGTATGTGTCCAACACTATGTTTGTGTCTGTATGTGTCCATCACTATGTTTGTGTCTGTATGTGTCCATCACTATGTTTGTGTCTGTATGTGTCCATCACTATGTTTGTGTCTGTATGTGTCCATCACTATGTTTGTGTCTGTATGTGTCCATCACTATGTTTGTGTCTGTATGTGTCCATCACTATGTTTGTGTCTGTATGTGTCCATCACTATGTTTGTGTCTGTATGTGTCCATCACTATGTTTGTGTCTGTATGTGTCCATCACTATGTTTGTGTCTGTATGTGTCCATCACTATGTTTGTGTCTGTATGTGTCCATCACTATGTTTGTGTCTGTATGTGTCCATCACTATGTTTGTGTCTGTATGTGTCCATCACTATGTTTGTGTCTGTATGTGTCCATCACTATGTTTGTGTCTGTATGTGTCCATCACTATGTTTGTGTCTGTATGTGTCCAACACTATGTTTGTGTCTGTATGTGTCCATCACTATGTTTGTGTCTGTATGTGTCCATCACTATGTTTGTGTCTGTATGTGTCCATCACTATGTTTGTGTCTGTATGTGTCCATCACTATGTTTGTGTCTGTATGTGTCCATCACTATGTATGTGTCTCTATCTGTACATCACTATGTTTGTGTCTGTATCACTATGTTTGTGTCTGTATGTGTCCATCACTATGTTTGTGTCTGTATGTGTCCATCACTATGTTTGTGTCTGTATGTGTCCATCACTATGTTTGTGTCTGTATGTGTCCATCACTATGTTTGTGTCTGTATGTGTCCATCACTATGTTTGTGTCTGTATGTGTCCATCACTATGTTTGTGTCTGTATGTGTCCATCACTATGTTTGTGTCTGTATGTGTCCATCACTATGTTTGTGTCTGTATGTGTCCATCACTATGTTTGTGTCTGTATGTGTCCATCACTATGTTTGTCTGTATGTGTCCATCACTATGTTTGTGTCTGTATGTGTCCATCACTATGTTTGTCTGTATGTGTCCATCACTATGTTTGAGTCTGTATGTGTCCATCACTATGTTTGTGTCTGTATGTGTCCATCACTATGTTTGCGTCTGTATGTGTCCATCACTATGTTTGTGTCTGTATGTGTCCATCACTATGTTTGTGTCTGTATGTGTCCATCACTATGTTTGTGTCTGTATGTGTCCATCACTATGTTTGTGTCTGTATGTGTCCATCACTATGTTTGTGTCTGTATGTGTCCATCACTATGTTTGTGTCTGTATGTGTCCATCACTATGTTTGTGTCTGTATGTGTCCATCACTATGTTTGTGTCTGTATGTGTCCATCACTATGTTTGTGTCTGTATGTGTCCATCACTATGTTTGTGTCTGTATGTGTCCATCACTATGTTTGTGTCTGTATGTGTCCATCACTATGTTTGTGTCTGTATGTGTCCATCACTATGTTTGTGTCTGTATGTGTCCATCACTATGTTTGTGTCTGTATGTGTCCATCACTATATTTGTGTCTGTATGTGTCCATCACTATGTTTGTGTCTGTATGTGTCCATCACTATGTTTGAGTCTGTATGTGTCCATCACTATGTTTGTGTCTGTATGTGTCCATCACTATGTTTGCGTCTGTATGTGTCCATCACTATGTTTGTGTCTGTATGTGTCCATCACTATGTTTGTGTCTGTATGTGTCCATCACTATGTTTGTGTCTGTATGTGTCCATCACTATGTTTGTGTCTGTATGTGTCCATCACTATGTTTGTGTCTGTATGTGTCCATCACTATGTTTGTGTCTGTATGTGTCCATCACTATGTTTGTGTCTGTATGTGTCCAACACTATGTTTGTGTCTGTATGTGTCCATCACTATGTTTGTGTCTGTATGTGTCCATCACTATGTTTGTGTCTGTATGTGTCCATCACTATGTTTGTGTCTGTATGTGTCCATCACTATGTTTGTGTCTGTATGTGTCCATCACTATGTTTGTGTCTGTATGTGTCCATCACTATGTTTGTGTCTGTATGTGTCCATCACTATGTTTGTGTCTGTATGTGTCCATCACTATGTGTCTGTATGTGTCCATCACTATGTTTGTGTCTGTATGTGTCAAACACCATGTTTGTGTCTGTGTGTGTCCATCACTATCTTTGTGTCTGTATGTGTCCATCACTATGTGTCTGTATGTGTCCATCACTATGTTTGTGTCTGTATGTGTCAAACACCATGTTTGTGTCTGTGTGTGTCCATCACTATGTTTGTTTCTGTATGTGTCCATCACTATGTGTCTGTATGTGTCCATCACTATGTTTGTGTCTGTATGTGTCAAACACCATGTTTGTGTCTGTGTGTGTCCATCACTATGCTTGTGTCTGTATGTGTCCATCACTATGTTTGTGTCTGTATGTGTCCATCACTATGTTTGTGTCTGTATGTGTCCATCACTATGTTTGTGTCTGTATGTGTCCATCACTATGTTTGTGTCTGTATGTGTCCATCACTATGTTTGTGTCTGTATGTGTCCATCACTATATTTGTGTCTGTATGTGTCCATCACTATGTTTGTGTCTGTATGTGTCCATCACTATGTTTGAGTCTGTATGTGTCCATCACTATGTTTGTGTCTGTATGTGTCCATCACTATGTTTGCGTCTGTATGTGTCCATCACTATGTTTGTGTCTGTATGTGTCCATCACTATGTTTGTGTCTGTATGTGTCCATCACTATGTTTGTGTCTGTATGTGTCCATCACTATGTTTGTGTCTGTATGTGTCCATCACTATGTTTGTGTCTGTATGTGTCCATCACTATGTTTGTGTCTGTATGTGTCCATCACTATGTTTGTGTCTGTATGTGTCCAACACTATGTTTGTGTCTGTATGTGTCCATCACTATGTTTGTGTCTGTATGTGTCCATCACTATGTTTGTGTCTGTATGTGTCCATCACTATGTTTGTGTCTGTATGTGTCCATCACTATGTTTGTGTCTGTATGTGTCCATCACTATGTTTGTGTCTGTATGTGTCCATCACTATGTTTGTGTCTGTATGTGTCCATCACTATGTTTGTGTCTGTATGTGTCCATCACTATGTGTCTGTATGTGTCCATCACTATGTTTGTGTCTGTATGTGTCAAACACCATGTTTGTGTCTGTGTGTGTCCATCACTATCTTTGTGTCTGTATGTGTCCATCACTATGTGTCTGTATGTGTCCATCACTATGTTTGTGTCTGTATGTGTCAAACACCATGTTTGTGTCTGTGTGTGTCCATCACTATGTTTGTTTCTGTATGTGTCCATCACTATGTGTCTGTATGTGTCCATCACTATGTTTGTGTCTGTATGTGTCAAACACCATGTTTGTGTCTGTGTGTGTCCATCACTATGCTTGTGTCTGTATGTGTCCATCACTATGTTTGTGTCTGTATGTGTCCATCACTATGTTTGTGTCTGTATGTGTCAAACACCATGTTTGTGTCTGTGTGTGTCCATCACTATGTTTGTGTCTGTATGTGTCCATCACTATGTTTGTGTCTGTATGTGTCCATCACTATGTTTGTGTCTGTATGTGTCCAACACTATGTTTGTGTCTGTATGTGTCCAACACTATGCTTGTGTCTGTATGTGTCCAACACTATGTTTGTGTCTGTATGTGTCCAACACTATGTTTGTGTCTGTATGTGTCCAACACTATGTTTGTGTCTGTATGTGTCCAACACTATGTTTGTGTCTGTATGTGTCCAAGACTATGTTTGTGTCTGTATGTGTCCAACACTATGTTTGTGTCTGTATGTGTCCAACACTATGTTTGTGTCTGTATGTGTCCATCACTATGTTTGTGTCTGTATGTGTCCAACACTATGTTTGTGTCTGTATGTGTCCAACACTATGTTTGTGTCTGTATGTGTCCAACACTATGTTTGTGTCTGTATGTGTCCAACACTATGTTTGTGTCTGTATGTGTCCATCACTATGTTTGTGTCTGTATGTGTCCAACACTATGTTTGTGTCTGTGTGTGTCCAGCACTATGTTTGTGTCTGTATGTGTCCAACACTATGTTTGTGTCTGTATGTGTCCAACACTATGTTTGTGTCTGTATGTGTCCATCACTATATTTGTGTCTGTATGTGTCCAACACTATGTTTGTGTCTGTATGTGTCCATCACTATATTTGTGTCTGTATGTGTCCAACACTATGTTTGTGTCTGTATGTGTCCTACACTATGCTTGTGTCTGTATGTGTCCATCACTATGTTTGTGTCTGTATGTGTCCATCACTATGTTTGTGTCTGTATGTGTCCAGCACTATGTTTGTGTCTGTATGTGTCCAACACTATGTTTGTGTCTGTATGTGTCCAACACTATGTTTGTGTCTGTATGTGTCCATCACTATATTTGTGTCTGTATGTGTCCAACACTATGTTTGTGTCTGTATGTGTCCATCACTATATTTGTGTCTGTATGTGTCCAACACTATGTTTGTGTCTGTATGTGTCCATCACTATGTTTGTGTCTGTATGTGTCCATCACTGTTTGTGTCTGTATGTGTCCATCACTATGTTTGTGTCTGTATGTGTCCATCACTATGTTTGTGTCTGTATGTGTCCAACACTATGTTTGTGTCTGTATGTGTCCAACACTATGTTTGTGTCTGTATGTGTCCCACCAGCGTCACCATGTTTGTGTTTGTTTGTATTCCTGTAACTCCCATATACCATCACTGTAGCTCCCATATATCATCACTGTAACTCCCATACATCATCACTGTAACTCCCGTACACCATCACTGTAGCTCCCATACACCATCACTGTAACTCCCATACATCATCACTGTAACTCACATACACCAACACTGTAACTCCCATACACCATCACTGTAGCTCCCATACGCAATCACTGTAACTCCCATACACCATCACTGTACCTCCCATATACCATCACTGTAACTCCCATACATCATCAATGTAACTCCCATACACCATCACTGTAACTCCCATACATCATCACTGTAACTCCCATACACCAACACTGTAACTCCCATACATCATCAATGTAACTGCCATACACCAACACTGTAACTCCCATACACCATCACTGTAACTACCATACACCATCACTGTAGCTCCCATACACCATCACTGTAACTCCCATACACCATCACTGTAACTCCCATACATCATCAATGTAACTCCCATACACCATCACTGTAGCTCCCATACACCATCACTGTAGCTCCCATACACCATCACTGTAACTCCCATACACATCACTGTAACTCCCATACACCATCACTGTAACTCCCATACATCATCACTGTAACTCCCATACACCAACACTAACTCCCATACACCATCACTGTAACTCCCATACACCATCACTGTAACTCCCGTACATCATCACTGTAACTCCCATACACCATCACTGTAACTCCCATACACCATCACTGTAACTCCCATACACCATCACTGTAACTCCCATACACCATCACTGTAACTCCCATACATCATCACTGTAACTCCCATACACCAACACTGTAACTCCCATACACCATCACTGTAACTCCCATACACCATCACTGTATTTTGCGCAGAATAATCTATACCTGCTATTCACCAGTTCCATAACTTTTATACACCTGCCTGAAACTATGATTAGTAAATATTTGTTAGTGTTGCATGTATGAAAGAGAGAGAGAGAGAGAGAGAGAGAGAGAGAGAGAGAGAGAGAGAGAGAGAGAGAGAGAGAGAGAGAGAGAGAGAGGTGCTTCTCTCTCTCTACCAACCATAGATGACAAGTGGTCATTCTGTCACTATGAATTACGGATACAGAGTTTGGCTCTTAGCTTGATGAGTGGGTGGTGGTCCCCCCCACTCCTCCACCCACACCCACACTTCCACCCACACGCACTCCTCCCCCACACCCACATCCACACCACCTCAGCTGTGATAAAAAATCCACTGGCTGGAGAAGCTTGGCTGATCAGTTGTCTTATTCCTTGACTGGGGTTCCTGGAGATTAGGGAAAGGGGGGTGGAGGTGTGGCTGAGGGGTGGAGGTGTGGCTGAGGGATAGAGGTGTGGCTGAGGGGTGGAGATGTGGCTGAGGGGTGGTGTGGCTGAGGGGTGGAGGTGTGGCTGAGGGATGGACGTGTGGCTGAGGGGTGGAGATGTAGCTGAGGTGTGGAGGTGTGGCTAAGGGGTGGAGATGTAGCTGAGGTGTGGAGGTGTGGCTGAGGGGTGGAGGTGTGGCTGAGAGGTGGAGGTGTGGCTGAGGGGTGGAGGTGTGGCTGAGGGATGGAGTTGTAGCTGAGAGGTGGAGGTGTGGCTGAGGGGTGGAGATGTGGCTGAGGGGTGGTGTGGCTGAGGGGTGGAGGTGTGGCTGAGGGGTGGAGGTGTGGCTGAGGGATAGAGGTGTGGCTGAGGGGTGGAGATGTGGCTGAGGGGTGGTGTGGCTGAGGGGTGGAGGTGTGGCTGAGGGATGGAGGTGTGGCTGAGGGGTGGAGATGTGGCTGAGGGATGGAGGTGTGGCTGAGGGGTGGAGATGTAGCTGAGGTGTGGAGGTGTGGCTGAGGGGTGGAGGTGTGGCTGAGAGGTGGAGGTGTGGCTGAGGGGTGGAGGTGTGGCTGAGGGATGGAGTTGTAGCTGAGAGGTGGAGGTGTGGCTGAGGGGTGGAGATGTGGCTGAGGGGTGGTGTGGCTGAGGGGTGGAGGTGTGGCTGAGGGGTGGAGGTGTGACTGAGGGGTGGAGATGTGGCTGAGGGGTGGAGGTGTGGAGGTGTGGCTGAGGGGTGGAGGTGTGGCTGAAGGGTGGAGGTGTGGCTGAGGGGTGGAGGTGTGGCTGAGAGGTGGAGGTGTGACTGAGGGGTGGAGGTGTGGCTGAGAGGTGGAGGTGTGGCTGAGGGGTGGAGGTGTGGCTGAGGGGTATAGGTGTGGCTGCCAAGGCTCCATGTCACAGTAAGTTGATGGTGTCTCCTCCTCAATGACCATCGTGGTCTCACCTAACCTAACTTAACGTAGCTTAAAATATAGGCGTTGAGATATATTGAGCATATAATGGGCATATAATGAATATATAATGAGCATATAATGATATAGTGAACATTGATCTGAAGAATGTGTTGAGAAGAATGACTAGTTACACTGGTACTGCTCGTACAGAGACGGTCATCATTCTGTTTATTTCTAAACCCCGTGAACAAGACGTATTTACAGCTCCGAGTTCATGGTTTTTTGTCACCTGCTGGTCTCACCTGCTGGTCTCACCTGCTGGTCTCACCTGCTGGTCTCACCTGCTGGTCTCACCTGCTGGTCTCACCTGCTGGTCTCACCTGCTGGTCTCACCTGCTGGTCTCACCTGCTGGTCTCACCTGCTGGTCCCACCTGCTGGTCCCACCTGCTGGTCTCACCTGCTGGTCTCACCTGCTGGTCTCACCTGCTGGTCTCACCTGCTGGTCTCACCTGCTGGTCTCACCTGCTGGTCTCACCTGCTGGTCTCACCTGCTGGTCTCACCTGCTGGTCTCACCTGCTGGTCTCACCTGCTGGTCTCACCTGCTGGTCTCACCTGCTGGTCTCACCTGCTGGTCTCACCTGCTGGTCTCACCTGCTGGTCTCACCTGCTGGTCCCACCTGCTGGTCCCACCTGCTGGTCTCACCTGCTGGTCTCACCTGCTGGTCTCACCTGCTGGTCCCACCTGCTGGTCTCACCTGCTGGTCTCACCTGCTGGTCCCACCTGCTGGTCCCACCTGCTGGTCTCACCTGCTGGTCTCACCTTCTGGTCTCACCTGCTGGTCTCACACTGTAGATCATCCTAACAACAGACTTCATAATAAGATTAAATGCTCATCAGAGGTCAAACAGAAGATGCAAATAATGGTAATTATCAAGCGTCAGTTATCTTGTTATTAGTAAGCTATCAAGGGTGTCTGTGAGTGACTGCTGGGGGACGGAGCGCCCTCAGCGCCCCCACTACAACACTCACACTGTACTCACGCAGGAGAGGTTTATAGTCATTGAGTTGAAATCCTCATTTAGTGGTAAAATCCTCTCCTGTCAGCCCCTCTACTGTCAGCCATCTGATGTCAAGCCTCTGCTGTCAACCTTTTCCTGTCAACCTTTTGCTGTCAACACTCTCTTGTGTCGCCCTTCTCGACCTGCCAAGGAATACACACTCAATGCAATCATTTTCCTCTACCTCTTTCCCCTCCTTCGCCCATTCACATCCCTTCCACTCACATCCTATCATCCCCACCACTTCCTCCCCCATCATCTTCCTCAACCTGTTAGGATTACTTTATTGTCGACCCCACACAAAGCTCGCTCTCCTGGTAGTTACAAGTTTTAAATGATGACACAGGAATGGCTTGAAGATGCCAGCCGTCTCTGCCTCCACGCCTCTAGGAAACTCCAGACGAACTGCAGGAGAAAGGCGGCATAACTGCCAGCAAGATGCAACGTGCATCAGCCCAGGAAAAGGCCCCACCGTGGCAATATCCCGCAGAGTGCAACCTTATAGGTACACAATTGAAGGAAAGAATAAGTATCGTGGCTGGGGGTAAGAGAAGTAGGAGAGATCTATGTATCAGTGCACAGGCTGTGCTTTTTATGTCTCGGCCACAGCTGCCGCACGCTAATATAACTAACAATATTTTATATAACCCAAAGGAAAGGCAGACATTCATAGCTGTGCTGTGGCATGACAAAGGTTGCCATATAGTGGCACTGAGAGCACAAGCGAGTGTAAGGAATAGTACTGATAGCAGAGAGTCAAGTAATGTTTGTGTAAACATCGTACAAGCTCAGACAGCGGTGGAGTTGCCAGAGTTATCCTCTTATTCTGGTCGGCAGCCCGACATGAAAGTTGCCGCCGACTGGATGCTGCTGCCAGCCAGACCTGCCTGCCAGGCTTGCCAGCCAGACCTACCAGCCAGACCTGCCAGCTTGACCTCTCAGCCTGACCTGTCAGCCAAACCAGCCAGCCAGACCTGCCAAACAGATCTAAAAGCCAAATCTACCAGTACCAGCCGCTACTCTCTCACCAACCTTACCATATATGATAGTTACATTCTCTCTCTCTCTCTCCATATATATATATATATATATATATATATATATATATATATATATATATATATATATATATATATATATATATATATATATATATATATATATATATATATATATATATATATATATATATATATATATATATATATATATATATATATATATATATATATATATATATATATATATATATATATATATATATATATATATATATATATATATATATATATATATATATATATATATATATATATATATATATATATATATGTCGTGCCGAATAGGCAGAACTTGCCATCTTGGCTTAAGTAGCAAGGCTCATCTTACCATATAGGACAAGTGAAAATTTGTGTATGCAATAATTTCGCCAAAATCATTCTAAACCTAACGAAAAAAATATATTTCACTGTGTTTGTTTAGTATTAAATTATTGTAAACGTATCTAAAATATATTTAGTTGGGTTAGGCTAAAATAAATTGTTGTTGTTATAATAAGGTTAGGTAAGTTTTCTAAGATTCTTTTGGAGCAAAATTAAATTTTTTTACATTTACATTAATGAAAAAAATATATATTTAAACGTATAAGAGAAAATTTTAGAAAAGACAATTTTAAATGAGTTCTAATTGACCAGTTTTACATATTCGGCACGACATATATATATATATATATATATATATATATATATATATATATATATATATATATATATATATATATATATATATATATATATATATATATATATATATATATATATATATATATATATATATATATATATATGACAACACCAGGGTGCTGACAACACCAGGATGGTGACAACATCGGGGTGGTGACAACACCGGAGAGGTGACAACACCAGGTTGCTGACAACACCAGGTTGCTGACAACACCAGGGTGGTGACAACACCAGGGTGGTGACAACACCAGGGTGGTGACACTACCGCGGTGGAGACAACACCAGGGTTGTGACAACACCGGGGAGGTGACAACACCAGGGTGGTGACAACATCGGGGTGGTGACAACACCGGGGAGGTGACAACACCAGGGTGGTGACAACACCGGGGTGCTGACAACACCAGGGTGGTGACAACATCGGGGTGGTGACAACA
This sequence comes from Cherax quadricarinatus, assembly GCF_038502225.1. Classification (NCBI taxonomy): domain Eukaryota; kingdom Metazoa; phylum Arthropoda; class Malacostraca; order Decapoda; family Parastacidae; genus Cherax; species Cherax quadricarinatus. Next base: position 35,250,729 of record NC_091315.1, read on the forward strand.
CCGGGGTGGTGACAACACCAGGGTGGTGACAACACCAGGGTGGTGACAACACCGCGGTGGTGACAACACCAGGGTGGTGACAACACCTGGGTGGTGACAACACCTGGGTGGTGACAACACCTGGGTGGTGACAACACCAGGGTGGTGACAACACCTGGGTGGTGACAACACCACAACAAGCCACGCACTCTTGCCGTGTCGTCTGGCCATAGCAACAGGAGTAATTTACGAGTGTTATATATATTAAAATGTGGCTGCGAGAATGCGTAGAATTTATCACACAATAAAATTATTATAAAAATTTGGTCTCCCATAATTTTAACTATTGTCTAGGGAAGTAATTGTTTCTGTATGTTGTGGAGAGCTTTTGTTGGTGTTAATTTGGAATTGTTGGTGTGGCACCAGGGCCTCTTAGCAAAACTTCAAGCACTGGGAATAGCAGGCTCTACTTTATGTCTCCTCAGTGATTACCTTCATGGTAGATCTCTAAGTGTAGTTCTCAATGGAACGGAATCAGCAAGACATCCTATTGGGGCAAGTGTTCCACAAGGAAGCGTGCTGGGTTCAATGTTATGGAATGTCTGCTTCAATGACCTTCTTCATCTCATCCCAGAATAACATGCATATGCAGACGACTGTACACTGACATTCACTTATCCAAGAGAAGAAATGCCAGCTGCTCTAAGCTACATCAATCACCAACTGAGAGCTATATCAGCTTGGGGAAATAGATGGCAAGTAACATTTGCACCTGAGAAAACGCAAATGATGATCGTCTCTAGGCACCATGACGGTAATGCTGGTGCAGTAGTAAGGATGAATGGGAGGGTGTTGGCACCTGGAGAAGAAGTTGATATCCTTGGGGTGAAATTTGACTCCAAACTAACCATGAAGAACCATGTTGTAAATCTTGCAAATAAGGCAGTCAGGAAGCTTATATCACTTCGCCGTATATCGCATCTGCTTGACAGTAGGAGTTGCAAAATTCTGTACGAGGCACAAGTACGCTCACACCTTGAGTATGCTCCACTTTCTTGGTTTGTCTGCCCTCCCCCCCTCATCTGCGACTGCTTGACAGAGTAGAGAACAGAGCAAGACGTCTCATCTCTCGCCTGGACCCATCCTGGATAGATCTCTCATTTCAGCAGAGCCTTCAACATAGGAGGGATGTGGGTGGCCTTACTGTTATGTACAAGGCCAATATTGTCAAAGTACCACACTTGGATCCACTTCGAGGACAGCGTGAAACAAGCTTTTATGCCACAAGACGGGCAGAAAGCAGCAACTTCACTCTGGCTGTACCCTTCTCCAGAACATCACTCCATCTGAGATCATACATACCCAGGATGACTAGAGTATGGAACACATTCGTACAGCATAATGATGTCAACGAGATAAAGTCAGTTGATCAAATGAAAATGCTGGCCCACAGATGGCTCCAACTTCATCCTGTTCCCTACTTGTATGTCTCATAACAATAAAAATGCTTTCAAATGAGCTGATGTAGGTAACAGCTCTTAGCTTGCCAATAAAGTTAGGAATCCTTAACCTGTAAATAGCTTGTCAATAAAGCTAGGAATCCTTAACCTGTAAATAGCTTGTCAATAAAGCAAGGGATCCTTAACCTTGTCAAACCCTGTGTAAAAAAAACGAAACTGTTTCCTCAACACCTGTTACAACAATTTACTCAACATCTGTTAGAACTGTTTCCTTAACACCTGTTAGAAATGTTTACTCAACACTGCAGTACCTCCCTGGATGATTGCTTTCTTCCAGCCTACTACACTGCATTACCTCCTTGGATGGTTATCTTCCAGCCTACTACACTGCATTACCTCCTTGGATGGTTGCTTTCTTCCAGCCTACTACACTGCAGTACCTTCCTGGATGGTTGTTATCTTCCAGCCTACTACACTGCAGTACCTCCCTGGATGGTTGTTATCTTCCAGCCTACTACACTGCATTACCTCCTTGGATGGTTGTTATCTTCCAGCCTACTACACTGCAGTACCTCCCTGGATGGTTGTTATCTTCCAGCCTACTACACTGCAGTACCTTCCTGGATGGTTGTTATCTTCCAGCCTACTACACTGCAGTACCTCCCTGGATGGTTGTTATCTTCCAGCCTACTACACTGCATTACCTCCTTGGATGGTTGTTATCTTCCAGCCCACTACACTGCAGTACCTCCCTGGATGGTTGTTATCTTCCAGCCTACTACACTGCAGTACCTCCCTGGATGGTTGTTATCTTCCAGCCTACTACACTGCAGTACCTCCCTGGATGGTTGTTATCTTCCAGCCTACTACACTGCAGTACCTTCCTGGATGGTTGTTATCTTCCAGCCTACTACACTGCAGTACCTCCCTGGATGGTTGTTATCTTCCAGCCTACTACACTGCATTACCTCCCTGGATGGTTGTTATCTTCCAGCCTACTACACTGCAGTACCTCCCTGGATGGTTGTTATCTTCCAGTCTACTACACTGCATTACCTCCCTGGATGGTTGTTATCTTCCAGCCTACTACACTGCAGTACCTCCCTGGATGGTTGTTATCTTCCAGCCTACTACACTGCAGTACCTTCCTGGATGGTTGTTATCTTCCAGCTTACTACACTGCAGTACCTCCCTGGATGGTTGTTATCTTCCAGCCTACTACACTGCAGTACCTCCCTGGATGGTTGTTATCTTCCAGCCTACTACACTGCAGTACCTCCCTGGATGGTTGTTATCTTCCAGCCTACTACACTGCAGTACCTCCCTGGATGGTTGTTATCTTCCAGCCTACTACACTGCAGTACCTTCCTGGATGGTTGTTATCTTCCAGCCTACTACACTGCAGTACCTTCCTGGATGGTTGTTATCTTCCAGCCTACTACACTGCATTACCTCCCTGGATGGTTGTTATCTTCCAGCCTACTACACTGCAGTACCTCCCTGGATGGTTGTTATCTTCCAGCCTACTACACTGCAGTACCTTCCTGGATGGTTGTTATCTTCCAGCTTACTACACTGCAGTACCTTCCTGGATGGTTGTTATCTTCCAGCCTACTACACTGCAGTACCTTCCTGGATGGTTGTTATCTTCCAGCCTACTACACTGCAGTACCTCCCTGGATGGTTGTTATCTTCCAGCCTACTACACTGCAGTACCTCCCTGGATGGTTGTTATCTTCCAGCCTACTACACTGCAGTACCTTCCTGGATGGTTGTTATCTTCCAGCCTACTACACTGCAGTACCTCCCTGGATGGTTGTTATCTTCCAGCCTACTACACTGCAGTACCTCCCTGGATGGTTGTTATCTTCCAGCCTACTACACTGCAGTACCTCCCTGGATGGTTGTTATCTTCCAGCCTACTACACTGCAGTACCTCCCTGGATGGTTGTTATCTTCCAGCCCACTACACTGCAGTACCTCCCTGGATGGTTGTTATCTTCCAGCCTACTACACTGCAGTACCTCCCTGGATGGTTGTTATCTTCCAGCCCACTACACTGCAGTACCTCCCTGGATGGTTGTTATCTTCCAGCCTACTACACTGCATTACCTCCTTGGATGGTTGTTATCTTCCAGCCCACTACACTGCAGTACCTCCCTGGATGGTTGTTATCTTCCAGCCTACTACACTGCATTACCTCCTTGGATGGTTATCTTCCAGCCTACTACACTGCAGTACCTCCCTGGATGGTTGTTATCTTCCAGCCTACTACACTGCAGTACCTCCCTGGATGGTTGTTATCTTCCAGCCTACTACACTGCATTACCTCCTTGGATGGTTATCTTCCAGCCTACTACACTGCAATACCTCCCTGGATGGTTGTTATCTTCCAGCCTACTACACTGCAGTACCTTCCTGGATGGTTGTTATCTTCCAGCCTACTACACTGCAGTACCTCCCTGGATGGTTGTTATCTTCCAGCCTACTACACTGCAGTACCTCCCTGGATGGTTGTTATCTTCCAGCCTACTACACTGCATTACCTCCTTGGATGGTTGTTATCTTCCAGCCCACTACACTGCAGTACCTCCCTGGATGGTTGTTATCTTCCAGCCTACTACACTGCAGTACCTTCCTGGATGGTTGTTATCTTCCAGCCTACTACACTGCAGTACCTCCCTGGATGGTTGTTATCTTCCAGCCTACTACACTGCAGTACCTTCCTGGATGGTTGTTATCTTCCAGCCTACTACACTGCAGTACCTCCCTGGATGGTTGTTATCTTCCAGCCTACTACACTGCAGTACCTTCCTGGATGGTTGTTATCTTCCAGCCTACTACGCTGCAGTACCTCCCTGGATGGTTGTTATCTTCCAGCCTACTACACTGCAGTACCTCCCTGGATGGTTGTTATCTTCCAGCCTACTACACTGCATTACCTCCTTGGATGGTTGCTATCTTCCAGCCTACTACACTGCATTACCTCCTTGGATGGTTGTTATCTTCCAGCCTACTACACTGCATTACCTCCTTGGATGGTTGTTATCTTCCAGCCTACTACACTGCATTACCTCCTTGGATGGTTGTTATCTTCCAGCCTACTACACTGCATTACCTCCTTGGATGGTTGTTATCTTCCAGCCTACTACACTGCATTACCTCCTTGGATGGTTATCTTCCAGCCTACTACACTGCATTACCTCCCTGGATGGTTGTTATCTTCCAGCCTACTACACTGCAGTACCTCCCTGGATGGTTGTTATCTTCCAGCCTACTACACTGCAGTACCTTCCTGGATGGTTGTTATCTTCCAGCTTACTACACTGCAGTACCTTCCTGGATGGTTGTTATCTTCCAGCCTACTACACTGCAGTACCTTCCTGGATGGTTGTTATCTTCCAGCCTACTACACTGCAGTACCTCCCTGGATGGTTGTTATCTTCCAGCCTACTACACTGCAGTACCTCCCTGGATGGTTGTTATCTTCCAGCCTACTACACTGCAGTACCTTCCTGGATGGTTGTTATCTTCCAGCCTACTACACTGCAGTACCTCCCTGGATGGTTGTTATCTTCCAGCCTACTACACTGCAGTACCTCCCTGGATGGTTGTTATCTTCCAGCCTACTACACTGCAGTACCTCCCTGGATGGTTGTTATCTTCCAGCCTACTACACTGCAGTACCTCCCTGGATGGTTGTTATCTTCCAGCCTACTACACTGCAGTACCTCCCTGGATGGTTGTTATCTTCCAGCCTACTACACTGCATTACCTCCCTGGATGGTTGTTATCTTCCAGCCTACTACACTGCAGTACCTCCCTGGATGGTTGTTATCTTCCAGCCTACTACACTGCAGTACCTTCCTGGATGGTTGTTATCTTCCAGCCTACTACACTGCAGTACCTCCCTGGATGGTTGTTATCTTCCAGCCTACTACACTGCAGTACCTTCCTGGATGGTTGTTATCTTCCAGCCTACTACACTGCAGTACCTCCCTGGATGGTTGTTATCTTCCAGCCTACTACACTGCAGTACCTCCCTGGATGGTTGTTATCTTCCAGCCTACTACACTGCAGTACCTCCCTGGATGGTTGTTATCTTCCAGCCTACTACACTGCAGTACCTCCCTGGATGGTTGTTATCTTCCAGCCTACTACACTGCAGTACCTCCCTGGATGGTTGTTGACTATCGTCCTGCCACTTAGTAGTGAGAAATTTCATATCCTAGAGAGAGGAGCATAACAATCTTGCAGTCATTGTATCACGTCATTAGTCAACATGGAATCGCTGGCAGTCCAGTCTTTCTTCAGTTTTAAATGTTAAATACCCATAAAACTGGTCTAAGTCTAAACAGAAATATATGATATTTTGGTCCTAGATGACAAGGTTTTAAGTGAAGGTTATTTCGTCAAAGATTTCCAAATTGGTTACAGAGTAAATTGAAAAAAATTAAATACGTATCATATCCTACAAAAGAAAATTTGAGTGATGGTAATAAGGAGAGCAAAACAAATTTAACTTAGAAGAAAATGATTATAAAATTGTATGCAATCTAAATTATAACTCCTCCTGTCTGCTTACTCTTCCATGGGTGAGAATGAACATAGCTGAACATTTCCACCTCGCGGCTGTCTCTCATGTGCCTTGGCTGGCATGTCTTCATTTCTGTCACACCTCACCAGGACCTCATCTCATTGTGACCCCTCAAGGAAGGTTCCTTGATGTTGGTGAGGGGCTCTTGATTTAGGGAATTGGATCTGAGCTCCAGTTCCCCGAATTAAGCCTGAATGCCTTCCACATCCCCCCCCCCAGGCGCTGTATAATCCTCCGGGTTTAGCGCTTCCCCCTTGATTATAATAATAATAATCATCTCATTGTGATATGTGTTGCAAGTGTGTGAACACTTACTGCATTGTGCCAGAGCACTTGGTATGCCGGCTGAGGTCCATCAACTGTCACAGTGCCTGGTGTTCCTGGGTATCCATCAACTATCACAGTGCCTGGTCTTCCTGGGTATCCATCACTATCACATTGCCTGGTCTTCCTGGGTATCCATCACTATCACATTGCCTGGTCTTCCTGGGTATCCATCACTATCACATTGCCTGGTCTTCCTGGGTATCCATCACTATCACATTGCCTGGTCTTCCTGGGTATCCATCACTATCACATTGCCTGGTGTTCCTGGGTATCCATCACTATCACATTGCCTGGTCTTCCTGGGTATCCATCACTATCACAGTGCCTGGTCTTCCTGGGTATCCATCACTATCACATTGCCTGGTGTTCCTGGGTATCCATCACTATCACATTGCCTGGTCTTCCTGGGTATCCATCACTATCACAGTGCCTGGTCTTCCTGGGTATCCATCACTATCACATTGCCTGGTCTTCCTGGGTATCCATCACTATCACAGTGCCTGGTCTTCCTGGGTATCCATCACTATCACATTGCCTGGTCTTCCTGGGTATCCATCAACTATCACAGTGCCTGGTCTTCCTGGGTATCCATCACTATCACAGTGCCTGGTCTTCCTGGGTATCCATCACTATCACAGTGCCTGGTCTTCCTGGGTATCCATCACTATCACATTGCCTGGTCTTCCTGGGTATCCATCACTATCACATTGCCTGGTCTTCCTGGGTATCCATCAACTATCACAGTGCCTGGTCTTCCTGGGTATACGAGGCTGGCACTGCTCATAGTTCGTGCTGGAGTACTTGCCACAGGTTGACAGTTCTCTGCTCCCCACTGATATAAGACCTCTCCTATAGATCAATACCACGCCATTACTATTTATCCAATTTTTAATGCATTTCGTTACAGTTTCCAAAATTTCCATCTGTCGAAATATTCTTCCATGAAGGAAGTCTGTGGAGAAAGTTGTTTTCGAAAGATAGAGATATATTATTTATAGCTGTCAAAACATGTCACAATAATATTGGCATCAAAAAGCCTGCCATTATCAACACTGTACAGATAGTCAAATGTATAATAACGTAGATCACTGGCCCTAGCACAGGGCCAGTGACCTGCGACAAAGACATACAGAATAATCTATACCAAGTAGTGCTGCTGTAAAATTCGACCTCCTTTTTCTGCACGGATAAAATGGTGAACTATCAATGTGGATTTTACAAGGTGGCCAAGCCACAAGTGTTCTGTGAGGTAATCTCTTACCTACTTCAAATGTTCACACAAGTCTTCAAAGAACTTGTCTTCACCGTGTAGAAAATCAGGCAGCAATGCTGAAGCGACCATGCGAGACTCCTCTAGACCAAGTGTTGAACATTATCGCTCATCATACCTTGGATGCCTTGCATAAACTTCTACCAGTACTTCTTCTTACCTTGATTCTTTCCTAGAAAAGACAGTAAAGAGTGTGTACCATCCTCTTAGTATCACACATTGCTATCGTTCCCAGACATACCACTTCACTCAGAGTGCGCCCATACAGAGTTACTTGTCTACTTATGACATACCCAGGTTTGTAATATACCTCACAGTATACCATCACTGTCTCTTGTATCCGGAAGAGAAATTAGAGTCAGATCATGTAACGTTCCAGTAAGCCAAGTGTGACAGATGTGACAGGTGTGTGTGTACTGGAGGCTGGCTGAGAGATCTTCAGCCTCAACCTTAAACATTCTTCAGACTTTATTCTTGATGAGCAGATATGTTGAGGAAGAGCACCTGTGTTGAGGATGAGCAGCTGTGTTGAGGATGAGCAGCTGTGTTGAGGATGAGCAGCTGTGTTGAGGATGAGAAGCTGTGTTGAGGATGAGAAGCTGTGTTGAGGATGAGCAGCTGTGTTTAGGATGAGAAGCTGTGTTGAGGAAGAGCACCTGTGTTGAGGATGAGCAGCTGTGTTGAGGATGAGCAGCTGTGTTGAGGATGAGCAGCTGTGTTGAGGATGAGAAGCTGTGTTGAGGATGAGAAGCTGTGTTGAGGATGAGCAGCTGTGTTGAGGATGAGCAGCTGTGTTGAGGATGAGCAGCTGTGTTGAGGATGAGCAGCTGAGTTGAGGATGAGCAGTTGTGTTGATGGTGAGCAGCTGTGTTGAGGATGAGCAGCTGTGTTGATGATGAGCAGCTGTGTTGATGATGAGCAGCTGTGTTGATGATGAGCAGTTGTGTTGATGATGAGCAGCTGTGTTGAGGATGAGCAGCTGTGTTGATGATGAGCAGCTGTGTTGATGATGAGCAGCTGTGTTGATGATGAGCAGTTGTGTTGATGATGAGCAGCTGTGTTGATGATGAGCAGCTGTGTTGATGATGAACAGCTGTGTTGATGATGAGCAGCTGTGTTGAGGATGAGCAGCTGTGTTGATGATGGGCAGCTGTGTTGAGGATGAACAGCTGTGTTGATGATGAGCAGCTGTGTTGATGATGAGCAGCTGTGTTGATGATGAGCAGCTGTGTTGATGATGAGCAGCTGTGTTGATGATGAGCAGCTGTGTTGAGGATGAGCAGCTGTGTTGATGATGAGCAGCTGTGTTGATGATGAGCAGCTGTGTTGATGATGAGCAGCTGTGTTGATGATGAGCAGCTGTGTTGATGGTGAGCAGCTGTGTTGATGATGAACAGCTGTGTTGATGATGAGCAGCTGTGTTGATGATGAGCAGCTGTGTTGATGATGAGCAGCTGTGTTGATGATGAGCAGCTGTGTTGAGGATGAGCAGCTGTGTTGATGATGAGCAGCTGTGTTGATGATGAGCAGCTGTGTTGATGATGAACAGCTGTGTTGATGATAAGCAGCTGTGTTGATGATGAGCAGTTGTGTTGATGATGAGCAGCTGTGTTGATGATGAGCAGCTGTGTTGATGATGAGCAGCTGTGTTGATGATGAGCAGCTGTGTTGATGATGAACAGCTGTGTTGATGAAAAGCAGCTGTGTTGATGATGAGCAGCTGTGTTGATGATGAGCAGCTGTGTTGATGATGAGCAGCTGTGTTGATGATGAGCAGCTGTGTTGATGATGAACAGCTGTGTTGATGATAAGCAGCTGTGTTAATGATGAGCAGCTGTGTTGATGATGAGCAGCTGTGTTGATGATGACAGAAGAACATAATCGACATGACTAGACATTTATTTCTACATGACTGTTTCTACTCGATGTTTCGATCATTTTGTGAACACTATCAGCATTTCACAGTACATTAGCGCAGACTATCAACATTTCACAGTACATTAGCGCAGACTATCAGTATTTCACAGTACATTAACGCAGACTATCAACATTTCACAGTACATTAGCGCAGACTATCAGTATTTCACAGTACATTAGCGCAGACTATCAACATTTCACAGTACATTAACGCAGACTATCAACATTTCACAGTACATTAGCGCAGACTATCAGTATTTCACAGTACATTAGCGCAGACTATCAACATTTCACAGTACATTAGCGCAGACTATCAACATTTCACAGTACATTAGCGCAGACTATCAACATTTCACAGTACATTAGCGCAGACTATCAACATTTCACAGTACATTAGCGCAGACTATCAACATTTCACAGTACATTAACGCAGACTATCAACATTTCACAGTACATTAGCGCAGACTATCAACATTTTAAGTACCCTGCGGAGGCAGTAAAATTAAAACCTAGCCGTGCTATCTGTCCTGAACAGTTTTCTGAAACCAAAAACGTCACACCTTCTTGGTATCAGAATATAATCCATGAAGTTTTCACCTTCTGACGGTGAAAACTTCATGGATTATATGTGATATATTAACTCTGATATATTAAGTATATTATTTAACATAATATAACAAATAATATAACAAATTGTAATATATACAAGACCCACAATATATTTTCTATGTCATATTCCACTTACCTGTTCACCCTGGTGGTTTAAATCTAAAAAAAAAACGAGATTCTATCATATCGGTTTTTGGTCACTGAGAAAAACCTATCTGATGAATTCTCAGTGATCAAAAAATATGTTACCTAGATGGAAGTAGATAGATTTAGACGTTAGGATCATCTAAAAGGAAAACACTACAGGGTCTTCATGGCCAAAAACGATATATGGCAATTTTTGTCGGGGGCGTCGTTGACTTCTGTGAATCGATGGAAGTCATGAGATCTGTGAAGCAGTAGCATCAGGGACCCGTGAGAATAATATATCAACGGCCTCTAAGGATCCTGTATAAGGATCCTCTAAGGATTCTGTATCAAGGACCTCATAAGTAACCTGTTTAAGGTTCCTCTAAGGATCCTGTATGAGGGACCTCTAAGGATCCTGTATGAGGGACCTCTAAGGATCCTGTATGAGGGACCTCTAAGGATCCTTTATGAGGGACCTCTAAGGATCCTGTATGAGGGACCTCTAAGGATCCTGTATGAGGGACCTCTAAGGATCCTGTATGAGGGACCTCTAAGGATCCTGTATGAGGGACCTCTAAGGGTTCTGTATAACGAAGATCTACAGATAACAATCCTACAAAGCAATACCGGATGACCAACAATTACAACTTCACTACCTTGGCTGCTGGTCTTTCAAAGTTCATTTGGTATATAATATATACTGTATACTAATAAGAGGGTATGTATGAACTAGTGACACACCCCCAAACACCCACCCACCCACCCACCCACCCACCCACACACACACACACACACACACACACACACACACACACACACACACACACACACACACACACACACACACACACAAAGTAGGATTGCAGAGAAACAAAGAAAGTTTAAGGAAGGTTAGGCATATAAGTGAACAAAACTTACATAGAGGTAGCAACTGTACGTCGCATATAGTATTTATAAACAGCCAAGGTGGACTGGCGAACAATGTTGCAGATCAGACCACGGAACGCGTGGGGACTGAACCCCTGATTTGTTTTCAGTCGTGTTGTTTCGATTTCCTGAGTTAGTAATTTGACAGATTTTACGAATATATGGAAACAGAGTATATTTTCAAAAGCGGTAAAGAGTTTTTAAAGGGATAATGAGGCTCAGGTTAGGGTATGCAGGAGAGAACGAGGTCATTTTATAGACAAGGATGTGTGATGTCACCATGGTTATTTAATATATTTATATATGAGATTGCAAAACAAGTGAATAATAGGGTGTTGGATGTGGGATTCAGATATATAGAATCTAATACGAGGTGGGAGTTGTCTCAGTTATTTTTTGCCGATGACACTGTGCTTTTGGGAGATTCTGATGAAGATTTGCAGAAGTTGGTGGACGAATTTTGAAGGTACTACAAGAGAGGGAAATTAAAAACGATAATAGAGAAGATGTAGGTAATGAAGGTGATGAAGGTAATGAAGGTGATGAAGGTAATGAAGGTGATGAAAGTAATGAAGGTGATGAAGGTAATGAAGATGATGAAGGTAACGAGGGTGATGAAGGTAAGGAAGGTGATGAAGGTAATGAAGGTGATGAAGGTAATGAAGGTGATAAAGGTAACCAAGCTGGTGAAGATAATGAAGGTGATGAATGTAATGAAGGTGATGAAGGTAATGAAGGTGATGAAGGTAATGAAGGTGATGAAGGTAATGAAGGTGATGAAAGTAATGAAGGTGATGAAGGTAATGAAGGTGATGAAGGTAACGAAGGTGATGAAGGTAACGAAGGTGATGAAGGTAATGAAGGTGATGAAGGTAATGAAGGTGATAAAGGTAACCAAGCTGGTGAAGATAATGAAGGTGATGAATGTAATGAAGGTGATGAAGGTAAGAAAATGTTTAGCCAATGTAAGACTGGATATCAGTTTGGAAGTGAATTTGTCAGCGGATGAGTCTATTAAAAACGAGATGTAGTACAGAATAACCGGGGAGTAAGATTTATTGTTTATTCTCGTCACCAACACATCTTACTGATGATGATCTCAGACATACAGCGAAATATACAGACCAACTATACCTGTGGTTTTAATGTTAATATATAAATAAATAAATAAATAAATATATATATATATATATATATATATATATATATATATATATATATATATATATATATATATATATATATTTATATATATATATGCAATAAGATCACAGTAAACAGGTGATTTCAGAATATACAAAACAACCACTCTGAAAAAATAGAGAAATTCCAAGCGCTTTCGTGTGTGTGTGTGTGTGTGTGTGTGTGTGTGTGTGTGTGTGTGTGTGTGTGTGTGTGTGTGTGTGTGTGTGTGTGTGTGTGTATACATACAACATAGAGGTATCAATCGCTAAAATATCAATACCGCTACAGCGGATGGTTGTTAGTGTTGGTAAAGACAATAAAAACATTATTGGTTGGCCGGGTTGGCTCTAGCGGGAAGGTGGTATGGCGGGGGCGCGGGTGGGGGGCGCTGCTCCCATGAACGAGTGCCCCCCTGGGACCAGTTGGCGGGAAAAATTACCGCCAAAACAGATTTGCGCGCCAAATCCCCACCGTCAGATTTACGCGGCAATCTCGGGCATCAAAACTTGTATTGTTGGGTAATCCCTGACGCACGTCGTTTATCAGAGCCCCTGATTAGCTGTAAACGATGCGTAGGAGGGTGTTATAGTGGCGAGCTGGGACCACCAACACCAGTATTTCTACACGCTCATATTTGGGAAGGATATCCCTGCATATACCCGCTGAGGAAAATATTCATGAAACTCGCTATAAAAGCAATGAAAAAATACTTCAGAAGACTTTGCATGTCCATTAGATCTCGCTGATGACAAGGCACTTAACCATAAAGATAATTATCCTCTCTGCCCGCTATGAACGATATCCAAATACCCCAGATGCCTGGGCAGCCTCACCCAAAACACCCCCCTTCGTCATCATACAGGAAGAAATATCTTTGAAAAGTCCCACTGTTATTGTAGCGCTCGAAATTGAACAGAGTAGAGCAACAAAAATAGAGGAAAACAAAAACTGACACCTGGAGACGGGTGTGCAGGAGCTGCGTATCGGAAAACTGTTGGAGGTCTTGGCGGGGAGTGAATGAGTGGTCGCCGGGGACCAGTGGAGGGAAGAATTAGGACGCCACCAGCCACAAATCCGAGGGAAGGAGGAAGGAGGGAATAGTAGGGATGTAGGACTAAGAACAATGGCTTGGGATAATTATTTGGGGCAAGGAGAGAGAGGTGGAGGATGAGAGCGCTCGAGGTAATTAGAGAGGAAAATGGAAGGGAATGAAGAGGAAATTGAGGATAGCCTTGTGTCATGCCTTGGAAGCCAGCTTCCTTCTTCCTCCCTCAAGGCTGCCACGGCCGTCAGGGGAATAAGGTAAGAATAAGTTGTGGGGGGGGGGAGGGGTTCTTGCATCGTGCATCATTGCAATTCTAGCACCGGGGTTTGAGTTCAAGGGACAGGGTGAAGTTAATGACGCACTTCACCAAGGAATGAACACCGAAGTGGGACGACTCCGTCTTAATAAAGACGCCGTCTTGCTCAGTGGGAGATGCGGTTGGATGCTGCAGCGCAGATGACAGGACACCTGGCGGGCGTGCAGCAAGGCAGGACAGTGTACCACAAGAGGAGGCTTAGCACAGTACAGTACACAGTTTTCATCTCTGTGGGGGGGGGGGGGTAAGCTTGATAAAGACAGTTTCAGAGTAAACTTTTCTTGGGGCGACGTTTCGCTCGTCGTAAAACGAATACATTCTTGTAGTGTAATGTGGAAGTATAAGAGCACAAGCAAGGTTTCTCTTAGGTGTTCTCGTAGAGGGTGTTCTCATAGAGGGTGTTCTCGTTGAGGGTGTTCTCATAGAGGGTGTTCTCGTAGAGGGTGTTCTCATAGAGGGTGTTCTCGTAGAGGGTGTTCTCATAGAGGGTGTTCTCGTAGAGGGTATTCTCGTAGATGGTGTTCTCGTAGAGGGTGTTCTCGTAGAGGGTGTTCTCGTAGAGGGTGTTCTCGTAGAGGGTGTTCTCGTAGAGGGCGTTCTCGTTGAGAGTGTTCTCGTAGATGGTGTTCTGAGCCTGAAACACTGACATGCGAAAAATCATAGGTCAAGTACCTGAGTCGATGGTGGGAGTCGGGAAGCAGCGCAGCAGGTCCAGGTCTATGGGTCAGTGCTTCGTCTGGAAGGTCTCCTGGCATCTAATCGGTAAATGTCTGTGTATCGTGATGCGCATTAGAGATCTGGCTGAGCTAAAATCACCTCAGTTTAATACAACGATGTTTGATGTATTTCTAAACATCTTTTGATGGGGTCTTTTTCTTTGATGATGAATTTGGCTTTTTGCTATGCCATATAGTGTGTGAATGTTTCCCTCGGTGGACGACACATGTGTTGTTGGTATTGTGAACTGTGAAAGTGTTGATACTCTGGTATTCTGGTATTTAAACTCTTTGATGTTTCTCCTGTATCGTCTATGCACGTCTCACCCACTTGAAGTACACCTTTCCTTCAATGCCCTAGCTCTAACACCAGCCACCCTGGCTCTAACAGTCAAGAGGGACTCACCAGCTACCCTGGTACTATCAGTCAGCAGGGACACACTAGCCACCCTGGCTCTAGCAGTTAGCAGGGACACACCAGCCACCCTGGCTCTAACAGTCAAGAGGGACTCACCAGCTACCCTGGTACTATCAGTCAGCAGGGACACACTAGCCACCCTGGCTCTAGCAGTCAGCAGGGACACACCAGCCACCCTGATATTAGCAGTCATCAGGGACACACCAGCCACCCTGGCTCTAGCAGTCAGCAGGGGCACACCAGCCGCCCTGGTACTAGCAGTCAGCAGGGACACACCAGCCACCCTCCGGTCCTGAGATTGAATGTTATCGATTTAAGATTACCGCAGCGCGACCCCGATTTATCGAGCCCTCGCCTTTTGCGTAACCTTTCTCGGCCGCCTCTACCCGTAACTAATTCATGCCGACGCCCCGCTTTAAGGAGAGACTCAAGATGGTTATGAATACGAGGGTGGGCAGGGAGGGCAGGATGGGGGCACGGGGTGGGCACAGGGTGGTGCGTGGCGTGGTTGGTGCCACACGGTCTGCCTTCCTTGGTAATAATATGATCAAAGGACGAGACCCGTGCAGCGACCTGGATTTAGTGCTGACCAATGGCTGTTTCCTACCGCTCGCCTTACTCTCTTCACTTCCTGCCTCCTCCTCCTCCAGTTCCTCTTTTTCCCCTCCTTTTCCCTTCTCTGGTGTTGCCCGGAGGAGGCCGCCAGTACGGCTCGTCACATATTCATGGGGCTTTTTCCACGTTTATTTTGCTTTTAGTGGAGCTTAATGGAGATGCAATGTGGAAGGTTAGTGCCAACGGTGGCAGGAGTGGGGCGCCTCACTGCCTGGGGCCCACCACTCTTTAATGTCCACTAGGGGCTTATACACACCACGCATCCTCTTATGGTTACCCATGTGTACTCACCTATTTGTAGTTGCAGGCGTCGAGACATAGCTCCTGGCCCCACTCTTCACTGATCGGTACTAGGTCCTTTCCCTGCTCCATGACCTTTATCATACCTCGTCTTACAACTATGTATGGTTCCTGCCTCCATTACATCACTTGCCAGACTATTCTACTTCCTGACAACTCTATGACTAAAGAAATATTTCTTAACGTCTCTTTGACTCATCTGAGTCTTCAGCTTCCAATTGTTGTGTCCCATCTCTGGAACATCCTGTCTCTGTCCACCTTATCAATTCCTCGCAGTATTTTATATGTCGTTATCATGTCTCCCCTAACCCTCCTGCCCTCCAGTGTCGTCAAGCCGACTTACCTTAACATTTCTTCGTAGGATATTTTCCTTAGCTCTGGAACTAGCCTTATTGCAAACCTTTGCACTTTCTCTAATTTCTTGACGTAATTGACCAGGTGTGGGTTCCAAACTGGTGCTGCATACTCCAGTATGAGCCTGACGTACACAGTGTACAGAGTCTTGAACGATTCCTTACTGAGGTATCGGAACGCTAGTCTCAGGTTTGCCAGGCGCCCGTATGCTGCAGCAGTTATTTGGTTGATGTGCGCCTCAGGAGATGTGTCCGGTGTTATATTCGCCCCAAGATCCTTTTTCTTTAGTGAGGTTTGCAGTCTTTGGCCACTTAGCCCATACTCTGTCTGCGGTCTTCTTTGCCCTTCCCCGATCTTCATAACTTTGCATTTGGCGGGGTTAAATTCGAAATGCCAGTTGCTGGACCAAGCTTCCAGCTTGTCCAGGTCTCTTTGAAGTCCTGCCTGATCCTCATCCGATTTAATTCTCCTCTTTAACTTCACATCATCTGCAAACAGGGGCACTTCTGAGTCTATCCCTTCCGTCATGTCGTTCACATATACCAAAAATAGCACTGGTCCTATGACTGATCCCTATGGAACCCCGCTTGTCACAGGCGCCCACTCTGACACCTCATCACTTTCCATGACTCGTTGTTGCCTCCCTGTCAGGTATTCTCTGATCCATTGCAGTGCCCTTCCTGTTATGCGTGCCTGATCCTCTAGCTTTTGCACTAATCTGTTGCAGTCCAGGAAAATACAGTCTGAATATCAAAATGGTATACAATACCGACAGGTTGGTAGGTAAGACACATAGGCAACTTTATTCCAAAACGTTTCGCCTACCTTCTTCCTGTACTCGACTGAAGACGCCTACTGTGTAGGAGAAACGTTTCGGAATAAAGTTGCCTAAATGTTGCCTATGTGTCTTACCTACCAAAATACAGTCTAGCCACCCTCTCTCTCTCTCTCTCATGTCTTACTTCCGTTATCTTATTATATAACTCCAGTAGGTTTGTGACACAGGATTTACCT
The DNA here is from genome assembly GCF_038502225.1 of Cherax quadricarinatus. NCBI lineage: Eukaryota > Metazoa > Arthropoda > Malacostraca > Decapoda > Parastacidae > Cherax > Cherax quadricarinatus. Next base: position 35,267,907 of record NC_091315.1, read on the forward strand.
TCCCTGAATCCATGTTGGTTGCCGTTCATGAGCTTGTTCCTTTTTATGTGTTTGTGTGTGTGTGTGTGTGTGTGTGTGTGTGTGTGTGTGTGTGTGTGTGTGTGTGTGTGTGTGTGTGTGTGTGTGTGTGTGTGTGTGTGTGTGTGTGTGCCATAATGCTCCCTACAAATACTACCCAAGGATCACTACCCCTGGGTGCCTGCCCTCCCCTCTTCACCTCCCTACTCCGTTAGTGGCCTCGACCCCCCGGTGAGCCCCACACAAAGACAGGAGGGAAGACGACAGATGCAGCAGTGATGGTCGTTGTGCACCTGTCGTTGTCAAGTGTGAGACCTGGGTCGTCCTCTCGTTGCCTCCTCTTCTCTCATGTAGTTGCTCCTTCAGTCGTATCTTCTTGTGGAGTTACTCCTTGAGGACCATTAGTGTTATTATTATTATTATTATTATTATTATTATTATTATTATTATTATTATTATTATTATTATTATTATTATTATTATTATTATTATTATTATTATTATTATCATTAGTAGTATTAGTATTAGTATTAGTATTAGTATTCACGTTAAGCGCTAAACCCGCAAGGCGTACTGGAGGCCTGATCCTCCGTTACCTTAACGCCAGACGGATCTCCTTCCCATTTGTACTCACCTATAATACCTCGAAGACCAACTACCTCGGAGTAGTTGCTCTTGGAGTTGTTATGCTAAACCCGCGAGGATCAGAGCAAGGAATGAGTGAGGGCTCGAACCTCCGTGCACTAACAGCGTGACGGGAGCACTGCCGAGACAGCCAAGCTCCAGCACCCGTCACGCTTCCCTTATTTATTATTTTATTTATGAACGTTCATGAACCTCGCTTCGAGTCGACATTCTTAGGTCCGTGGTTCGCTCCCCGGTATGAGGTGGAAGCGTTGGGGCGTGTTTCCTTACGACACCTGCTGTCCCTGTTCACCTAGAAGTAAGTAGGTACCTGGGTGTTAGTCGACTGGTGTAGGTCGCATCTTGGGGAACAAAATGAATCAAATTTGCCCGAAATACTCTGCATAACCAGAGGCTTTCTATATGCTATTATGTCATTAATGTCAGCTATGGTCTGTATAAGTTGTATCATGTACTTGTAGAAATAAGGATTTATTATTATTATTATTATTATTATTATTATTATTATTATTATTATTATTATTATTATTATTATTATTATTATTGTTATATGTGCTCGAAGTAAGCAAGGTCCAAAGGGCGAAACTTCTTGAGTACAAAGAGTGTTCCAGAGTGAATTAATATGTGTATATTTTCCGTGAGGTTGTCGCCAGTCACTTGCCCTCTTATGACAACCTTCATTCATTTAACCTCTGAAAATCGGGAAATAAAATACGGCACGTGGCTATATTTTGCTGACATAATTGCAGGTAGCAGAGTGTTGTGGGGGGTCCGGCTGGTGCTGATGGCTCGCCCACCCACCACAGCTCACGCCACGACAACCGTGAGACTCAATTATCTGCACAAGTGCTCAGGCTTGTCTCTCGATTTTGCATTTACCTGCCGCTTAAAACGACCCTTCTGAACCTCTCGTCTGTCGTTAGACGGGGTGTATAATGTCTGAATTAATCACCCAAACGAAGACAGGTGATAGTGAAGAGGAAACGCCTCTAGTTGTGAAGGATAAATGGTGAGTGTTGTTGGCGGAGGTAACTGTGTTTCCGGCCAGGCGTGATAGGATGCCAGGAGAGGAGGCCAGACCCCTCGCGATCTGCGCTGACATTTGTATAAAAGACCAGCGGGAGGGTAATTAGATAAACTGATAAGTGAAAGAACAGCGGAGTGAGCAAGAGGGAGGAGAGCGAGGCGACCTGTCGTGCTGCCAGGGATGGGGCTGGGGAGAGAGGGACGACTCACTCGAGCTGTCACTTCCAATGTTCCTGTGTGAGGGAGATTATGTTAGGTTAGGTTAACATAACCTAGCATTATTTAACCAGTATTAACGTATATACGTTAACACTGGTTAAATAATTGGCTTAACCTAGAATTAAGAATTTATATAAACGTGCGTCTTAAAAGAAAAAAAGAGTTGCGAACCGCTCACTACTTGTACAAGTCCCTGTGAGAGGGATTAACGTAAACACTCGGTGTATATACACGTAAGAGACAAACATCTCGGTTTAGGAGCAGAAATTATCTCCAGTTTTTATCGCTGTTTATTCCTTCATCTATGTCGTTTATGTATATTTTGAGCAACAAGGGGCCCAACACTCACCTTTGTGGCATACGACTGGTAACGCGTCCCCACTCTGATTTCTCCCCATTAAGGCAATCTCTCTATTGTCTATCTGTCAACCACGCCTGGATCCAGCAGAAAATTTCTCCGCCTATTCCATGTGCTGCTACTTTCCCCAGCAATATCCTGTGTGGTGCTCTATCAAAGGCCTCACTGAAATCCACATATACATCGCATTCTTTATTTTTATCTACCGTTTTAAATACCTTAGTAAAAGCTGTCAGTAAATTTGCAAGTCAGGAACACCCGTTCATAAAACGCTGCTGAGAGCCATTGATTAAATTATATTTTTCAAGGTGACTCCGAATTTCGTCTGCAGTTATTGATTCCATCAACTTTCCTTTAACTGAAGTTAGGTTGACCTTAATGATGAGCGCCTATCTCCAGATTTGTAAAAAAAAAAAGGATGACATTTTCCAGCTTCCAGTCGCATCCTGAAGTCCATAAAGAATAAAAAGGCACAATACAGTGACTGGAAGAATATTTAAGTTTATAATCCCTTCTAACCTTTCTTATTTCTCTTCCTTCAGCGAATTTCAGAAGACAAATATAATTATGGCAGCTTATACCCCCTCTGATGCCTACCATCTTCACTCGTCACTCCCTTATCCCTTCACTGCAAAAAAGTTTATTCCTTCCTTTTTCAAGAGCCATTGATCGCCAACAGTTTTTTTTATATTTTTCTCTTAAAATAAATGTAGATAAATGGTTCAGAGAACCGACAAGTTGATAAATTTCACACATGTGCAACACTTGGGTATCTTTCTTGTGGAAACGTTTCGCCCCTCAGTGACTTCATCAGTCCAGCTGTACAGCCCTTGTGGCTTAGCGCTTCTTTTTGATTATAATAATAATTCATCAGTCCAGTACAAAGAAGAAATTAATGTATTGGTTCACAAGGCGTCCCTCTCCTCTCTTGAATCGCCTGGAAATACTTGTGTTTTCACCCAAAAGATATTTAAATCGATTATTCACCTGTTTAGGTTCATTTGTGTTTGATCTAATTCCTTTGTTAGGAATATATGAGCATCGAGCAGCTTGTACCATGTTCTGGAAAGTGTCCAGCTTGTACCATGTTCTGGAAAGTGTCCAGCTTGTACCATGTTCTGGAAAGTGTCCAGCTTGTACCATGTTCTGGAAAGTGTCCAGCTTGTACCATGTTCTGGAAAGTGTCCAGCTTGTACCATGTTCTGGAAAGTGTCCAGCTTGTACCATGTTCTGGAGAGTGTCCAGCCTGTACCATGTTCTGGAGAGCGTCCAGCTTGTACTATGTTCTGGAGAGTGTCCAGTTTGTACCATGTTCTGGAAAGTGTCCAGCTTGTGCCATGTTCTGGAGAGTGTCCAGCTTGTACCATGTTCTGGAGAGTGTCCAGCTTGTACCATGTTCTGGAGAGTGTCCAGCTTGTACCATGTTCTGGAGAGTGTCCAGCTTGTGCCATGTTCTGGAGAGTGTCCAGCTTGTACTATGTTCTGGAAAGTGTCCAGCTTGTACCATGTTCTGGAGAGTGTCCAGTTTGTACCATGTTCTGGAGAGTGTCCAGGTTGTGCCATGTTCTGGAAAGTGTCCAGCTTGTGCCATGTTCTGGAGAGTGTCCAGCTTGTACTATGTTCTGGAGAGTGTCCAACTTGTACCATGTTCTGGAAAGTGTCCAGCTTGTGCCATGTTCTGGATGTTGTGCCATGTTCTGGAAAGTGTTGTGTCATGTTCTGGAGCTTGTGCCATGTTCTGGATGTTCTGTCCAGCTTGTAATGTGGAGAGTGTCCAGCTTGTGTTCTGGAGAGTGTTCTGTTCTGGAAAGTGTCCAGCTTGTACCATGTTCTGGAAAGTGTCCAGCTTGTACCATGTTCTGGAAAGTGTACCATGCTGGAGAGTGTCCAGTTTGTACATGTTCTGGAAAGCGTGCTTGTACCAGTTCTGGAAAGCGTCCAGCTTGTGCCATGTTCTGGAGAGTGTCCAGCTGTACCATGTTCTGGAGAGTGTCCAGCTTGTACCATGTTCTGGAAAGTGTCCAGCTTGTGCCATGTTCTGGAAAGTGTCCAGCATGTTCTGGAAAGCTTGTCCAGCTTGTACCATGTTCTGGAGAGTGTCCAGCTTGTACCATGTTCTGGAGAGTGTCCAGCTTGTACCATGTTCTGGAGAGTGTCCAGCTTGTACCATGTTCTGGAGAGTGTCCAGCTTGTACCATGTTCTGGAGAGTGTCCAGCTTGAGCCATGATCTGGAGAGTGTCCAGCTTGCACCATGTTCTGGAGAGTGTCCAGCTTGTGCCATGTTCTGGAGAGTGTCCAGCTTGCACCATGTTCTGGAGTGTCCAGATGTACCATGTTCTGTCCAGCTTGTACCATGTTCTGGAAAGTGTCCAGCTTGTACCACGTTCTGGAGATTGTCCAGTTTGTGCCATGTTCTGGAAAGTGTCCAGCTTGTACCATGTTCTGGAGAGTGTCTAGCTTGTACCATGTTCTGGAGAGTGTCCAGCTTGTACCATGTTCTGGAGAGTGTCCAGCCTGTACCATGTTCTTGTCCAATTTGTGCCATGTTCTGGAGAGTGTCTAGCTTGTACCATGTTCTGGAAAGTGTCCAGGTTGTGCCATGTTCTGGAGAGTGTCCAGCTTGTACCTTGTTCTGGAGAGTGTCCAGCTTGTACCATGTTCTGGAGAGTGTCTTGCTTGTACCATGTTCTGGAAAGTGTCCAGCTTGTGCCATGTTCTGGGAAGTGTCCAGCTTGTACCATGTTCTTGTAGCTTGTGCCATGTTCTGGAGAGTGTCCAGCTTGTACCATATTCTGAAGAGTGTCCAGCTTGTACCATGTTCTGGAGAGTGTCCAATTTGTGCCATGCTCTGGAGAGTGTCCAGCTTGTACCATGTTCTGGAAAGTGTCCAGCTTGTGCCATGTTCTGGAGAGTGTTCAGCTTGTACTATATTCTGGAGAGTGTCCAGCTTGTGCCATGATCTGGAGAGTGTCTAGCTTGTACCATGTTCTGGAAAGTGTCCAGCTTGTGCCATGTTCTGGAGAGTGTCCAGCTTGTGCCATGTTCTGGGGAGTGTCCAGCTTGTACCATGTTCTGGTGAGTGTCTAGCTTGTACCATGTTCTGGAAAGTGTCCAGCTTGTACCATGTTCTGGAGAGTGTCCAACTTGTACCATGTTCTGGAAAGTATCCAGTTTGTAGCATATTCTGGAAAGTGTCTAGCCTGTACCATGCTCTGGAAAGTGTCCAGCTTGTACCATGTTCTGGAGAGTATCCAGCTTGTACCTCGTTCTGGGAAGTGCCGTACTGGCAACCGTCACTCCCGTCTGTCGCTTCTCCTTCCTGATAATCCCTAGAAAGGTGACCCCAGTCGACACTGTTCAGGTGATCCCTCATCCCAGCGAAGTCCGCGGCACGAAAATCTGGAACTTAAACTTTATTAACGTTATTTAGGTAGTTCCATTATATATTGAAACTTAATGATTTTTCAGCTTGTCGGTTCTCTGAATCATTTACTTACATTAATGATTTGTGATCATTTTCCCGTAGATCTTCATTAACCTTGAGATTCTCAGTCAGATTCTTTGTTTACCAGAACCAACGTCACCAGATGATCTCCTCTACTTGGTCTGTCACAGACTGCTGTAATAAAGAATTCTGAACTGTTTCTAGAAAGCCGTTAGACTCTAGTTTCCTGATATTGTTCCAGTCAGTGTGTCTAAAGTTGAAATCTCACATTAGAACGACG
>NC_091315.1:35281398-35286398 GCF_038502225.1 Cherax quadricarinatus
AGTACTAGCATCCCCAGCCAGGCTTGTGCTGGCATCCCCAGCCAGGCTAGTGCTGTCATCCCCAGTCCAGGCTAGTAGTGCTGCCATCCCCAGCCAGGCTAGTGCTGGCATCCCCAGCCAGGCTAGTGCTGGCATCCCCAGCCAGCACCAGCTAGGCTAGTGCTGGCATCCCCAACCAGGCTAGTGCTGGCATCCCCAGCCAGGCTAGTGCTGGCATCCCCAGCCAGGCTAGTGCTGGCATCCCCAGCCAGGCTAGTGTTGCCATCCCCAGCCAGGCTAGTGCTGGCATCCCCCAGTCAAGCTAGTGCTGGCATCCCCAGCCAGGCTAGTGTTGGCAGTGCTGGCATCCCCAGCCAGGTTAGTGCTGGCATCCCCAGCCAGGCTAGTGCTGTCATCCCCAGCCAGGCATGTTGGCATCCCCAGCCAGACAGGCTAGAGTCAGGCTGTGCATCCCCAGCCAGGCTAGTGCTGGCATCCCCAGCCAGGCTAGTGCTGGTCTCCCCAGCCAGGCTAGTGCTGGCAACTACAGCCAGACTAGTGCTGGCAGCACCAGCTAGGCTAGTGTTGGCATCCCCAGCCAGGCTAGTGCTGGCATCCCCAGCCAGGCTAGTGCTGGCATCCCCAGCCAGGCTAGTGCTGGCATCCACAGCCAGGCTAGTGCTGGCATCCCCAGCCAGGCTAGTGCTGTCAGCATCAGCCAGGCTAGTGCTGGCATCCCCAGCTAGGCTAGTGCTGGCAGCACCAGCTAGGCTAGTGCTGGCAGCACCAGGTAGGCTAGTGCTGGCAGCACCAGCCTCGCTGCCATCCCTCAAAAGACCTGCAGGAAAAATCGCCGAGCCTCACACTGGCTGCCCTCATTAACACCTCTCATTCCGCTGCCTCCCTCTGCCTCCGCCTCGTCCGCGTTCCTTCCTGCGTCCACGGCTTCCTACTCCACCCCCACCCATCGTACCGTCTAACAACCCATCAAAACATCTATAGCTACAATTTACATTACCTCCTCACACGAAAAGTCAAGAGGTATTCTCTCTAAATACATTACTTTCTTGCGTAGGCTCAATAATATACCTTTTGAGTGGCGTTACGGGAGATGCGTCACCAAACGCCGGAAGCCTTTGTGCTCTCTAATTGTTAACGCGTCCGCCATTAGATTTAGAGGATGCTGGGGGACGCCCATACTCTTTTATGAAGCCTTTGCGGCTGCTGCGCCTGGAACCAACACGAAATTCATCTCTCTGGCAATGGTCTCAGAGGAAGTTTTCTCTCGTAGTGATTACGACGCAAATTGCTGGTGGGGGGATGGGAAGGGGAGGGGAGGGGGAAGGGGAGGGTGGAGGGGAGGGGGAAGGGTAGGGGGAAGGGGAGGGGGAAGGGTTGGGGGACGGGGAGGGGGAAGGGGAGGGGGACGGGGGGGAAGGGGAGGGGGAAGGGGGGAAGGGGAGGGGGAGGGGATGAGGAGATGGGGGTAGGCGGAGGGGGTGGGGGGGAAGATGCAGACCTAGGCAGGTGGTGTGGTATTCTGGTAGACCTGGGCAGGTGGTTGGCGGTAGGCTAGTAGACCTGGGCAGGTGGTTGGGATAAACTGGTAGACCTGGCCAGGTGGTGGGGCTGGGGTAGGGATGTATACCTGGCAGGACAGGTAGACCTGGGCTACGAGTACCAGTGCTCTGTCACTTGCTTGGTGCTCTGAGCACCGACTTAGAGCACCAAATAATCTGCGCTGCGCACACACTGGATTTTTATTTGAAGAATAATGTGTCAGAATTTGTCAGACTTCCTTACCTGACACACCACCTGACACACCACCTGACACACCACCTGACACACCACCTGACACACCACCTGACACACCACCTGACACACCACCTGACACACCACCTGACACTCCACCTGACACACCACCTGACACTCCACCTGACACTCCACCTGACACACCACCTGACACTCAACCTGACACTCCACCTGGCACTCCACCTGACACACCACCTGACACTCCACCTGACACACCACCTGACACTCCACCTGACACACCACCTGACACACCACCTGACACACCACCTGACACACCACCTGACACACCACCTGACACACCACCTGACACACCACCTGACACACCACCTGACACACCACCTGACACTCCACCTGACACTCCACCTGACACACCACCTGACACACCACCTGACACACCACCTGACACACCACCTGACACACCACCTGACACTCCACCTGACACTCCACCTGACACACCACCTGACACTCCACCTGATACTCCACCTGACACACCACCTGACGCTCCACTTGACAAACCACCTGACACTCCACCTGACACTCCGCCTCACACACAATCTCACACACCACCTCACACACCACCTCACACACCACCTCACACACCACCTCACAAACCACCTCACACACCACCTCACACCCCACCTCACACCCCACCTCACACACCACCTCACACACCACCTCACACTCCTCACACACCACCTCACACACCACCTCACACTCCTCCTCACACACCACCTCACACACCACCTCACACACCACCTCACACTCCACCTCACACCACACCTCACATCCCACCTCACACACCACCTCACACACCACCTCACACTCCACCTCACAAACCACCTCACACTCCACCTCACAAACCACCTCACACTCTACCTCACAAACCACCTCACTCTCCACCTCACAAACCACCTCACACTCCACCTCACACACTACCTCTCACTCCACCTCACAAACCACGTTCCGCTGCCCCACGTATCACTGTCCCACGTATCACTGCCCCACGTATCACTGCCCCACGTATCACTGCCCCACGTTCCGCTGCCCCACGTATCACTGCCCCACGTTCCACTGCCCCACGTTCCACTGCCCCACGCTCCACTGCACCACGTTTCACTGCCCCACGTATCACTGCCCCACGTATCACTGCCCCACGTTCCACTGCCCCACGCTCCACTGCACCACGTTTCACTGCCCCACGTTCCACTGCTCCACGTTCCACTGCCCAACGTTCCACTGCCCCACGTTCCACTGCCCCACGTAACACTGCCCCACGTTCCACTGGCCCATGTTCCACTGCCCCACGTTCCACTGCCCCACGTATCACTGCCCCACGTTCCACTGCCCCACTTATCACTGCCCTACGTTCCACTGCCCCACGTTCCACTGCCCCACGTATCATTGCCCCACGTTCCACTGCCCCACGTATCACTGCCCCACGTTCCACTGCCCCACGCATCACTGCCCCACGTTCCACTGCCTCACGTATCACTGCCCCACGTTCCACTGCCCCATGTATCATTGCCCCACGTTCCACTGTCCCACGTATCACTTCCCCACGTTCCACTGCCCTACGTTCCACTGCCCCACGTATCACTGCCCCACGTTCCACTACCCAACGTATCACTGCCCCACGTTCCACTGCCCCACGCATCACTGCCCCACGTATCACTGCCCCACGTTCCACTGCCCCACGCATCACTGCCCCACGTATCACTGCCCCACGTATCACTGCCCAACGTTCCACTGCCCCACGTTCCACTGCCCCACGTATCACTTCCCCACGTTCCACTGCCCCACGTTTCACTGCCCCACGTAACACTGCCCCACGTTCCATTGCCCCACGTTCCACTGCCCCACGTTCCACTGCCCTACGTTCCACTGCCCCACGTATCACTGCCCCACGTTCCACTACCCAACGTATCACTGCCCCACGTATCACTGCCTTACGTTCCACTGCCCCACGTTTCACTGCCCCACGTAACACTGCCCCACGTTTCACTGCCCCACGTTCCACTGCCCCACGTATCACTGCCCCACGTATCACTGCCCCACGTATCACTGCCCCACGTATCACTGCCCTACGTTCCACTGCCCCACGTATCACTGCCCCACGTATCACTGCCCCACGTTCCACTGCCCCACGTTTCACTGCCCCACGTATCACTGCCCCACGTATCACTGCCCTACGTTCCACTGCCCCAAGTTCCACTGTCACATGACAGCAATGTTACATAAAAACAGGAAATATGAAGTTGAGTCACATATGATGGTCACCAGACACCAGAGAAGACCTTCACCAAGTGACCTTCCTAATGTACACACCAAACTGAACCACTTTAACACTGATGATGACTCTCCCTGACGCGCTCCGTGACGCGCTACGTGACGCGCTACGTGACGCGCTCCGTGACGCGCTCCGTGACGCGCTACGTGACGCGCTCCGTGACGCGTTACGTGACGCGCTACGTGACGAGCTACGTGACGCGCTATGTGACGCGCTACGTGACGCGCTACGTGACGCGCTACGTGACTCGCTACGTGACGCGCTACGTGACGCGCTACGTGACGCGCTACGTGACGCGCTACGTGACTCGCTACGTGACGCGCTCCGTGACGCGCTACGTGACGCGTTACGTGACGCGCTACGTGACGCGCTACGTGACGCGCTACGTGACTCGCTACGTGACGCGCTACGTGACGCGCTACGTGACGCGCTACGTGACTCGCTACGTGACGCGCTCCGTGACGCGCTACGTGACGCGCTACGTGACGCGCTACGTGACGAGCTACGTGACGAGCTACGTGACGCGCTATGTGACGCGCTACGTGACGCGCTACGTGACGCGCTACGTGACGCGCTACGTGACTCGCTACGTGACGCGCTACGTGACGCGCTACGTGACGCGCTACGTGACGCGCTACGTGACGCGCTACGTGACGCGCTACGTGACTCGCTACGTGACTCGCTACGTGACGCGCTACGTGACGCGCTACGTGACGCGCTACGTGACGCGCTACGTGACGCGCTACGTGACGCGCTACGTGACGCGCTACGTGACGCGCTACGTGACTCGCTACGTGACGCGCTACGTGACGCGCTACGTGACGCGCTACGTGACGCGCTACGTGACGCGCTACGTGACGCGCTACGTGACGCGTTACGTGACGGGCACGGCGAGCAACACACTGCCGTCAGTCACCTGACA
>NC_091315.1:35291398-35298898 GCF_038502225.1 Cherax quadricarinatus
TAGCCACATCAGGAGGAAGACAACAGTCAAAGACCAGGTGATCAGATTAAGGACAGAAGGTGGAGAACTCACAAGAAATGATCAGGAAGTATGTGAGGAGCTGAACAGGAGATTTAAGGAAGTTGTTACAGTAGAGACAGGAAGGGCTGTGGGAAGACAGCACAGAAGGGAACATCAAGAGGGAATATACCAACAAGTGTTGGATGACATACGAACAACTGAGGAGGAGGTGAAGAAGCTCTTAAGTGACCTTGACACCTCAAAGGCGATGGGACCGGACAACATCTCCCCATGGGTCCTTAGAGAAGGAGCAGAGATGCTGTGCGTGCCTCTAATCACAATCTTCAACACATCCCTTGAAACTGGGCAACTACCTGAGAAATGGAAGACAGCTAATGTAGTCCCCATATTTAAGAAAGGAAACAGAAACGAGGCAATAAACTACAGACCTGTGTCTCTGACATGTATTGTGTGCAAAGTCATGGAGAAGATTATCAGGAGAGTGGTCGAACACCTGGAAAGGAACAAGATTATAAATGAAAACCAGCATGGGTTCATGGAAGGCAAATCTTGTATCACAAACCTCCTGGAGTTTTATGACAAGGTAACAGAAGTAAGACACGAGAGAGAGGGGTGGGTAGATTGCGTTTTCCTAGACTGCAGGAAGGCCTTTGACACAGTTCCCCACAAGAGATTAGTGCAGAAGCTGGAGGATCAGGCGCACGTAAAAGGGAGGGCACTGCAATGGATAAGGGAATACCTGACAGGGAGGCAGCAACGAGTCATGGTACGTGAAGAGGTATCACAGTGGGCGCCTGTTACGAGCGGGGTCCCACAGGGGTCAGTTCTAGGACCAGTGCTATTTTTGATATATGTGAACGACATGATGGAAGGAATAGACTTTGAAGTGTCCCTGTTCGCAGATGACGTGAAGTTGATGAGAAGAATTAAATCGGACGAGGATGAGGCAGGACTGCAAAGACACCTGGACAGGCTGGACATGTGGTCCAGCAACTGGCTTCTCGAATTCAATCCAGCCAAATGCAAAGTCATGAAGATTGGGGAAGGGCAAAGAAGACCGCAGACAGAGTATAGACTAGGTGGACAAAGACTACAGACCTCACTCAGGGAGAAAGACCTTGGGGTGACCATAACACCGAGCACATCACCGGAGGCACACATCAACCAAATAACCGCTGCAGCATACGGGCGCCTGGCAAACCTGAGAATAGCGTTCCGATACCTTAATAAGGAATCGTTCAAGACACTGTACACTGTGTATGTTAGGCCCATACTGGAGTATGCAGCACCAGTCTGGAACCCACACCTGGTCAAGCACGTCAAGAAGTTAGAGAAAGTACAAAGGTTTGCAACAAGGCTAGTCCCAGAGCTCAAGGGAATGTCGTACGAGGAAAGGTTAAGGGAAATCGGACTGACGACACTGGAAGACAGAAGGGTCAGGGGAAACATGATAACGACATACAAGATACTGCGGGGAATAGACAAGGTGGACAGAGATAGGATGTTCCAGAGAGGGGACACAGGGACAAGGGGTCACAACTGGAAGCTGAAGACTCAGACGAGTCACAGGGACGTTAGGAAGTATTTCTTCAGTCATAGAGTTGTCAGCAAGTGGAATAGCCTAGCAAGTGAAGTAGTGGAGGCAGGAACTATACATAGTTTTAAGAAGGGGTATGACAAAGCTCAGGAAGCAGAGAGAGAGAGGATCCAGTAGCGATCAGTGAAGAGGCGGGGCCAGGAGCTGAGTCTCGACCCCTGCAACCACAATTAGGTGAGTACAATTAGGTGAGTATACACACACACACACACACACACACACACACACACACACACACACACACACACACACACACACACACACACACACACACACACACACACACACACAGAAGTGTCCCTGTTTGCAGATGATGTGAAGTTAATGAGGAGAATTAAATCTGATGAGGACCAGGCAGGACTTCAAAGAGACCTGGACAGACTGGACACCTGGTCCAGCAAATGGCTTCTCGAATTTAATCCTGCCAAATGCAAAGTCATGAAGATAGGGGAAGGGCACAGAAGACCACAGACAGAGTATAGGCTAGGTGGCCAAAGACTGCAAACCTCACTCAAGGAGAAAGATCTTGGGGTGAGTATAACACCGAGCATGTCTCCGGAAGCACACATCAATCAGATAACTGCTGCAGCATATGGGCGCCTGGCAAACCTGAGAACAGCATTCCGATACCTTAGTAAGGAATCATTCAAGACACTGTACACCGTGTATGTCAGGCCCATACTGGAGTATGCAGCACCTGTTTGGAACCCGCACTTGATAAAGCACGTCAAGAAACTAGAGAAAGTACAAAGGTTTGCGGCAAGGTTAGTTCCAGAGCTAAGGGGAATGTCCTATGAAGAAAGATTAAGGGAAATCGGCCTGACGACACTGGAGGACAGGAGGGTCAGGGGAGACATGATAACGACATATAAAATACTGCGTGGACAAAGACAGGATGTTCCAGGGAGGGGACACAGAAACAAGAGGCCACAATTGGAAGTTGAAGACACAAATGAGTCAGAGAGATAGTTGGAAGTATTTCTTCAGTCATAGAGTTGTAAGGCAGTGGAATAGCCTAGAAAATGACGTAGTGGAGGCAGGAACCATACACAGTTTTAAGACGAGGTTTGATAAAGCTCATGGAGCGGGGAGAGAGAGGGCCTAGTAGCAACCGGTGAAGAGGCGGGGCCAGGAGGTAGGACTCGACCCCTGCAACCACAAATAGGTGAGTACAACTAGGTGAGTACACACTGGCTGCAGTGGCCAGAAGAGCTCATGCACGCAGGGCAAAGCTCCTGATCATGGGTGACTTTAACCACAAGGAGATCGATTGGGAGAACTTGGACCCGCATGGGGGCCAAGATACATGGAGGGCTAAGATGATGGAGGTGGTACTGGAAAACTTCATGTACCAACACGTAAGGGACACTACAAGAGAGAGAGGAGAGGATGAACCAGTAAGGCTGGACTTAGTATTCACCTTGAGTAATGCAGATATCGAGGACATCACATATGAAAGACCCCTTGGGGCCAGCGATCATGTGGTTTTAAGCTTCGAATACACAGTAGAGCTACAAGTGGAGGGAGAAGCAGGAAGGCCAGGACGAATGAAGCCAAACTACAAGAAAGGGGACTACACAGGAATGAGGAACTTCCTGAACGGGGTTCAGTGGGACAGAGAACTGGCAGGGAAGCCAGTTAATGAGATGATGGAATATGTAGCAACAAAATGCAAGGAGGCTGAGGAGAGGTTTGTACCCAAGGGTAACAGGAATAATGAAAAAGCCAGGATGAGCCCATGGTTCACCCAAAGGTGCAGGGAGGCAAAAACCAAGTGTGCTAGGAAATGGAAGAAATATAGAAGGCAAAGGACCCAGGAGAATAAGGAGAGCAGTCGTAGAGCCAGAAACGAATATGCACAGATAAGAAGGGAGGCCCAAAGACAATATGAAAACGACACAGCAGCGAAAGCCAAATCTGACCCGAAACTGTTATACAGCCACATCAGGAGGAAAACAACAGTCAAGGACCAGGTAATCAGGCTAAGGAAGAAAGGAGGAGAGACAACAAGAAATGACCGTGAAGTATGCGAGGAACTCAACAAGAGATTCAAAGAAGTGTTCACAGAGGAGACAGAAGAGGCTCCAGAAAGACGGAGAGGTGGGGCACACCACCATGTGCTGGACACAGTGCACACAACCGAGGAAGAAGTGAAGAGGCTTCTGAGTGAGCTAGATACCTCAAAGGCAATGGGGCCAGATAACATCTCCCCATGGGTATTGAGAGAGGGAGCAGAGGCACTATGTGTACCCCTAACAACAATATTCAATACATCTATCGAAACAGGGAGATTGCCTGAGGCATGGAAGACAGCAAATGTAGTCCCAATCTTTAAAAAAGGAGACAGACATGAAGCATTAAACTACAGACCAGTGTCACTGACATGTATAGTATGCAAAGTCATGGAGAAGATTATCAGAAGAGTGGTGGAACACCTAGAAAGGAATGATCTCATCAACAGAAGCCAACATGGTTTCAGGGACGGGAAATCCTGTGTCACAAACCTACTGGAGTTCTATGACATGGTAACAGCAGTAAGACAAGAGAGAGAGGGGTGGGTGGATTGCATATTCTTGGACTGCAAGAAGGAGTTTGACACAGTTCCACACAAGAGATTGGTGCAAAAACTGGAGGACCAAGCAGGGATAACAGGGAAGGCACTACAATGGATCAGGGAATACTTGTCAGGAAGACAGAAGCGAGTCATGGTACGTGGCGAGGTGTCAGAGTGGGCACCTGTGACCAGCGGGGTCCCACAGGGGTCAGTCCTAGGACCAGTGCTGTTTCTGGTATTTATGAACGACATGACGGAAGGAATAGACTCTGAGGTGTCCCTGTTTGCAGATGACGTGAAGTTGATGAGAAGAATTTACTCGATCGAAGACCAGGCAGAACTACAAAGGGATCTGGACAGGCTGCAGACCTGGTCCAGCAATTGGCTCCTGGAGTTCAATCCCACCAAGTGCAAAGTCATGAAGATTGGGGAAGGGCAAAGAAGACCGCAGACGGAGTACAGTCTAGGGGGCCAGAGACTACAAACCTCACTCAAGGAAAAAGATCTTGGGGTGAGTATAACACCAGGCACATTTCCTGAAGCGCACATCAACCAAATAACTGCTGCAGCATATGGGCGCCTAGCAAACCTCAGAAGAGCATTCCGACATCTTAATAAGGAATCGTTCAGGACCCTGTACACCGTGTACGTTAGGCCCATATTGGAGTATGCGGCACCAGTTTGGAACCCACACCTAGCCAAGCACGTAAAGAAACTAGAGAAAGTGCAAAGGTTTGCAACAAGACTAGTCCCAGAGCTAAGAGGTATGTCCTACGAGGAGAGGTTAAGGGAAATCAACCTGACGACACTGGAGGACAGGAGAGATAGGGGGGACATGATAACGACATACAAAATACTGAGAGGAATTGACAAGGTGGACAAAGACAGGATGTTCCAGAGACTGGACACAGCAACACGGGGACACAGTTGGAAGTTGAAGACACAGATGAATCACAGGGATGTTAGGAAGTATTTCTTCAGCCACAGAGTAGTCAGTAAGTGGAATAGTTTGGGAAGCGATGTAGTGGAGGCAGGATCCATACATAGCTTTAAGCAGGGGTATGATAAAGCTCACGGTTCAGGGAGAGTGACCTAGTAGCGATCAGTGAAGAGGCGGGGCCAGGAGCTCGGACTCGACCCCTGCAACCTCAACTAGGTGAGTACACACATACACACACGCACACACACACATTATATATATATATATACATACATATATATATATATATATATATATATATATATATATATATATATATATATAGATACATATATATATATATATATATATATATATATATATATATGTGTAAGTATATATGTATCAGCCTCACACATCACAATCAATTTGATTAATGAAGTGTCGTGAGGGAGGTGGTATTCTCTGGAGGTTTACAAAACGTGTGTGAGCCTAGTCTGGCCAGATTGTTGCTGCTAGATGGATGAGTCTGGCTGGAAGCAGAGGGTTGAGGGTGCGTGCTGGGAAGCTGTGAACCAGGGAACATAGAGGGAAGGAGGATGGGCAGAAGGTAGGGAGGGAGTAGTGGAAACTTTTATAGATTGGAGTGGGCGTGGAGAGGGAGTAGGAAGAGTTGATGATAGGTAGCAATGAGAGAGTTGATTGAGGGGCGAGTGGAAGGCTTTAGATTGATTAGGAGAGATTGAGAGAGAGAGAGAGAGAGAGAGAGAGAGAGAGAGAGAGAGAGAGAGAGAGAGAGAGAGAGAGAGAGAGAGAGAGAGAGAGAGAGAGAGAGAGAGAGAGAGAGAGAGAGAGAGAGAGAGAGAGAGAGTGAGCTGAGCAACTACTGTCATAAGTCAACATATTTATTAAGGAAAAAATATTAGTAATCCTTCGTGCAGTTGATCTCGTATCTTAAATGATTTCGAAGGGGTTGAGCTGCAGCACCTGGGCCTTTTGAGGGTATTGTCCTATAGCTGCTGGGCCTTATGTCAGTGTTGAGATACAGCTGTTGACCCTCACGACAGCGGTGAACTACCGTTCAAAGCAAATTAGACAGTTGTGTGTATCACAGCCACACTGACAACACTAACGTGTCGAGATGCTGGAACTGCTGTCACACTGACAACACTAATGTGTCGAGATGCTGGAACTGCTGTCACGCTGACAACACTAATGTGTCGAGATGCTGGAACTGCTGTCACACTGACAACACTAATGTGTCGAGATGCTGGAACTGCTGTCACACTGACAACACTAATGTGTCGAGATGCTGGAACTGCTGTCACACTGACAACACTAATGTGTCGAGATGCTGGAACTGCTGTCACGCTGACAACACTAATGTGTCGAGATGCTGGAACTGCTGTCACACTGACAACACTAATGTGTCGAGATGCTGGAACTGCTGTCACGCTGACAACACTAATGTGTCGAGATGCTGGAACTGCTGTAACACTGACAACACTAATGTGTCGAGATGCTGGAACTGCTGTCACACTGACAACACTAATGTGTCGAGATGCTGGAACTGCTGTCACACTGACAACACTAATGTGTCGAGATGCTGGAACTGCTGTCACACTGACAACACTAATGTGACGAGATGCTGGAACTGCTGTCACACTGACAACACTAATGTGTCGAGATGCTGGAACTGCTGTCACACTGACAACACTAATGTGTCGAGATGCTGGAACTGCTGTCACACTGACAACACTAATGTGTCGAGATGCTGGAACTGCTGTCACACTGACAACACTAATGTGTCGAGATGCTGGAACTGCTGTCACGCTGACAACACTAATGTGTCGAGATGCTGGAACTGCTGTCACACTGACAACACTAATGTGTCGAGATGCTGGAACTGCTGTCACACTGACAACACTAATGTGTCGAGATGCTGGAACTGCTGTCACACTGACAACACTAATGTGTCGAGATGCTGGAACTGCTGTCACACTGACAACACTAATGTGTCGAGATGCTGGAACTGCTGTCACACTGACAACACTAATGTGTCGAGATGCTGGAACTGCTGTCACGCTGACAACACTAATGTGTCGAGATGCTGGAACTGCTGTCACACTGACAACACTAATGTGTCGAGATGCTGGAACTGCTGTAACACTGACAACACTAATGTGTCGAGATGCTGGAACTGCTGTCACACTGACAACACTAATGTGTCGAGATGCTGGAACTGCTGTCACACTGACAACACTAATGTGTCGAGATGCTGGAACTGCTGTCACACTGACAACACTAATGTGTCGAGATGCTGGAACTGCTGCCACACTGACAACACTAATGTGTCGAGATGCTGGAACTGCTGTCACACTGACAACACTAATGTGTCGAGATGCTGGA
>NC_091315.1:35303898-35306398 GCF_038502225.1 Cherax quadricarinatus
ATGTATAAGCCCTGGTGGCAGGATCATGTTGGAGAGTCTGACATGATAAGTCTGGTGGCAGGATCATGTTGGAGAGTCGTGACATGTATAAGTCTGGTGGCAGGATCATGTTGGAGAGTCGTGACATGTATAAGTCTGGTGGCAGGATCATGTTTTCAGAGAATTAGTAAGAAGTAGGGAGATATTGACAGGTTTCTTGATTGTTCTCAATCCATTTGTACACAATAACAGCAAATCATGTATCACCTACCATGATAAATGTACACACTTGGTAAACAGAGAGACAAAGCAAGGTGGGACCAGGATTTAAATTCGATTTTGCCACCGAAGTTGCTAGTTTATTGTGCATCCCATATCCATCCTGTGAAGGGTAGCGCAAGTGCTTAATGGATACACAACAGACCTAGGAACTAGGCCCCAAAAGGGTTAACAGGAGTATATCTGGATTTTTATCTACAGTTCATTTATCTGTTACAAGGAAATTTGCTTAATATATCATGTATCTTATTTTCATTAATAAGATATCTTGACATGTCATAAGTTATTATACTGTCTATCTCTGTATTCCTCAATAAGTGGACAATTAAGCACATAGTGTTCAAGAGAGTGACCATATGCCTGATCACATAATTTACATTTAGTTTGATCATCATCTGTGTGTCTCCCAAACTGCCAGAAATACTTGTAACCAAGCCTAAGCCTGGCCACTACAACATCAGTCTGTTCACATTGCACGTTGCTCCATAAACATACTTATCTACGTTCATGTTAGCATAGTGGGTTATAGATCAATTCATAATTCTAACTGTATTCCTATAACATTCATTTTCAATATTTACTTCTCTGAGGGGCCAAGAAGCACTGGTCTAGAAAATGAAGGCTGTTTCGAAGGCATTTGCTCGCAGAATAAGGGATCTATCAGCACTGCCGCTCCACTTATGGAACTCACTCCCAGAAGACGTGGTCAGACACCTGACATGGTAAGGTCACGACCCGCTCACTCTGTCACCACCAGTCTCACAACACCTGACATGGTGAGGTCACCACCAGACCCACAAAACCTGACATGGTAAGGTCACCACCAGACACACAAAACCTGACATGGTAAGGTCACCACCAGACCCACAAAACCTGACATAGTAAGATCACCACCAGTCCCACAGCACTTCTCACCCACTGTGACAGAGTCTATATGTTTTACCACTGTCTTTTGTAGCAGCCCTCAGACCACTCAACCGAAACAGTAAAAGTGTCTCTGCTCACCCTAGATGCAACATCCACCACATTAACACCTATGTAAGTGGACACTACAGTCTCGAGGAGGGCACGTCCATACAGTGCGACTAATACTGAGCAGGTCACCGTGCTACAAACAGCTGGGTCATGTGAGTGTCTGACGAATGCACTAGTAAACCTGACACCTGACACCAGAACCTGACGCCTGACAAGAGAACCTGACACCTGACAAGAGAATCTGACAACAGAACCTGACGCCTGATACCAGAACCTGACACCTGACACTAGAACCTGAAGGCTGAGACCAGAATCTGACGCCTGACACCAGAACGACGTGGCGCCTGACACCAGAACCTGACACCAGTACCTGACGCGTGACACCAGAACCTGACGTCTGACGCCAGAACTTGACGCCTAACATCAGAACCTGACGCCTGACAACAGAACCTGACACTGCTCACACAGGAGTGTATTCCTCTGTAGTCCTTCGTAGTTGTTGATAATATTCATAAATGAGAGAGAGAGAGAGAGAGAGAGAGAGAGAGAGAGAGAGAGAGAGAGAGAGAGAGAGAGAGAGAGAGAGAGAGAGAGAGAGAGAGAGAGAGAGAGAGAGAGAGAGAGAGAGAGAGAGAGAGAGAGACTATGAGGGGGACACAGTTTGAAGGATGGATATGGAACGGGAGAAAGGGGAAGGCAATATTAGGGGAGGATGGGAGGGGATAGATGATGTAATTGATAAGAGGAAAGAGGGGAAATTAACCAAAGGTGTTACCACATTGTACCACATGTTTGCCCCCATATGTTGCAGTTTACCACATATTTGTACCCATATGTTTCAGGTTTCCACATGTCAACATTGTCTCAGTTGTGTGGTTAGTGTGTACTCTTGTGTACACGTTGACTCACACACCTGTGATACACCGGTGACTTATTTCGACCTGAAAGCCAGGTGGCGTACTCAACCAGGCTGTTGGTGCAGGCGGTCCGCAGGTTCACATGTCCATTGCAGCCTGGTTAATCAGGCACCTGCCTACGGGTAGTGTCCCAGTTTTCTGATATCTGCTGATAGCAGGTTGAAGAATCATGAACGACGGATGTTGACGCAGAGTTCTTTTATTATACTCATGGCGCCCCTGTTTTATTTGTCAACGATCTTCTTGAAGTCTGTGAAGACCAGAGACTTTCTCACACAGCCTCTGTTATCTTGTTATAATGGGTAAGTGTTGTTGACTGGCAAGATCTTTCAGGTCTAAACTTGTGGTGA
>NC_091315.1:35308898-35361398 GCF_038502225.1 Cherax quadricarinatus
TGTCCAGGTCTCTTTGAAGTCCTGCCTGGTCCTCATCAGATTTAATTCTCCTCATTAACTTCACATCATCTGCAAACAGGGACACTTCTGAGTCTAACCCTTCCGTCATGTCGTTCACATATACCAAAAATAGCACTGGTCCTAGGACCGACCCCTGTGGGACCCCGCTCTTCACAGGTGCCCACTGTGATACATCATTACGTACCATGACTCGTTGTTGCCTCCCTTTCAGGTATTCTCTGATCCATTGCAGTGCCCTTCCTGTTATATGCGCCTGATGCTCTAGCTTCTGCACTAATCTCTTGTGAGGAACTGTGTCAAAGGCCTTCTTGCAGTCCAAGAAGATGCAATCAACCCACCCCTCTCTCTCGTGTCTTACTTCTGTTATTTTATCATAAAACTCCAGAAGGTTTGTGACACAGGATTTGCCTTCCGTGAATCCGTGCTGGTTGGCATTTATACTCTTGTTCAGTTCCAGGTGCTCCACCACTCTCCTCCTGATAATCTTCTCCATAATTTTGCATACTATACACGTCAATGACACAGGTCTATAGTTTAGTGCCTCTTTTCTGTCTCCTTTTTTAAAAATGGGAACTACATTTGCCGTCTTCCATACCTCAGGTAGTTGCCCAGTTTCCAGGGACGTGTTGAAGATTGTGGTAAGTGGCACGCACAACATATCTGCTCCCTCTCTAAGGACCCACGGGGAGATGTTGTCCGGTCCCATTGCCTTTGAGGTATCGATGTCCCTTAGCAGTTTCTTCACCTCCTCCTCATCTGTATGTATGTCGTCCAACACTTGTTGGTGTATTCCTTGCTGGTGTCCCCATCTGGTCTGTCCCCCCAGAGTCCTTCCTGTCTCTACTGTAAATACTTCCTTAAATCTCGTGTTGAGCTCCTCACATACCTCTTGATCGTTTCTTGTGAGTTCTCCACCTTCTTTCCTCAGCCTTATCACCTGGTCCTTGACTGTTGTCTTCCTCCTAATGTGGCTATACAGCAGTTTCGGGTCAGATTTGACTTTCGATGCTATGTCGTTTTCATACTGTCGCTGGGCCTCCCTCCTTATCTGTGCATACTCGTTTCTGGCTCTTCTACTAATCTTGTTTTCCTGGGTCCTATGCCTCCTGTACCTTTTCCATTCTCTGTTGCACTTAGTTTTTGCCTCCCTACACCTTCGGGTAA
This sequence comes from Cherax quadricarinatus, assembly GCF_038502225.1. NCBI lineage: Eukaryota > Metazoa > Arthropoda > Malacostraca > Decapoda > Parastacidae > Cherax > Cherax quadricarinatus. Next base: position 35,310,084 of record NC_091315.1, read on the forward strand.
ACCAAGGACTCGTTTTGGTCTTCCTATTATTTCTGTTTCCCTTGGGAACAAAACTTTCCTCTGCCTCCTTGCACTTTGTTGCCACATATTCCATCATCTCGTTTACTGATTTTCCTACCATTTCTCTGTCCCACTGAACCTCCTGCAGGAAGTTTCTCATACCTGTGTAGTCCCCCCTTTTATAGTTTGGCCTGTCCCCTTCAGTTCCTGTTACCTTCTCCACTTGTAACTCTACTATATAATCAAAACTCAGAACCACGTGATCGCTAGCTCCAAGGGGCCTCTCGTAAGTGATGTCTTCAATGTCTGAACTGCTCAGGGTGAACACAAGATCCAATCTTGCTGGCTCATCCTCCCCTCTCTCTCTGGTTGTGTCCCTGACATGTTGATGCATGAGGCTTTCAAGTACCACATCCATCATCTTGGCTCTCCATGTTTCGGGACCCCCATGTGGCTCCAGGTTTTTCCAGTCGATCTCCCTGTGGTTGAAATCGCCCATTACCAGTAACTTTGCTCTGCTCGAGTGAGCTCTTCTTGCCACCTCAGCCAGTGTGTCCACCATCACCCTGTTGTTTTCTTCGTACTCCTCTCTTGGCCTCCTGCAGTTCTGTGGTGGGTTATACATCACTCCAATGACTACTTTATGTTCTCCGGACTGAATTGTACCTACAATGTAGTCTCTTTCTCCAATCATGTCCATGCCTTCCATTTCCTCAAATCCCCATCGGTGTTTTATGAGCAGTGCAACCCCTCCTCCCCCTCTACTCCTTCTATCTTTCCTCAGGATCTGATATCCCGTTGGGAAGATTGTGTCTGTTATTGTCTCACCGAGTTTTGTTTCTGTGACTGCTATGATGTCTGGGGATTTTTCACTGATTCTTTCGTTCCACTCCTCATGTTTATTCATTATTCCATCCGCGTTTGTGTACCAAACTTTCAGTTTCTTTTCTATCATTGTGGTCATGCAAGAATATTGGGGTTGGGGGAGCGAGAGCCTTGGTGGGGGCCTATATGGGGCTGTGGTGTTGGTGGGGTTTGTGATGATGGGGGTGGGACCAGAATGCCCATAAGGGACAGCTGTTGGGGTGAGGTTTTTGATATGGGGGTTGGTGGCAGAGGGAACAGTGAGTGGGTTGTAGTATAGGTTGCTCAGTTGCGTTGGGAATGTCGCGGTTGGAGTCTTTTGGTGGGAGATTCTGTGGGGTGTGTTTGCCCTTCCTCCTGTGTCTGGGTCCTGCTCATTTTCGTCATTGCCTCTCGTTCCTCCTTGCGTCTCTGTACCCTCTCTTTCAGTGTAGTCCTTTCTTCTTGTGTTCTGTCGCGGTCGAGGTATACTCTCTAGTACCCCTGTTTGTCCCTCAGTCTTGCTTTCTCTTGCAGAATCCTGGTTCGAACTGATTCTTCCTTGAAAGTTACTCTGACAGGCCGTATCCTTCCACTCGCAAACCACCCAATTCTCTGAAAATTTGTCACCTGGGTCATATCGCCCTCACCTATTGTTTTCATGATGCCTTCAATCATTTTTTTCTCCTCCTGTTTTATTTCTTCAAAGTTGTCCCCCTTGGCTTCTTGGAGCTCGTACACAAAAACTGACCTCGCCCTTTCCTCCTCCCACTGAGTCTCCATCTGCTTCCTCTGAGGCATTTTATTTCCTTCCATTGACATGTTCTTGCCTTCAGTCCCTGTCATATCTGAAACTTCTATTCTCAGTGAACTGTGTGTGTGTGTGTGTGTGTGTGTGTGTGGGTGGGTGTGTGTGTGTGTGTGTGTGTGTGTGGGTGTGGGTGTGTGTGGGTGTGTGTGTGTGTGTGTGTGTAAATTATTTTTTAGACGTTGTTTTTCTTCTTCTTCTTCTTCTTCTTCTTCTTCTTCTTATTATTATTATTATTATTATTATTATTAATATTATTATTATTATTATTATTATTATTATTATTATTATTATTATTATTATTATTATTAATATTATTATTATTACAATTGCTACTACAGCTATACTTATTATTATTGTTGTCGTTGCTGTTGTTGTTGTTGTTATTATTATTATTATTATTATTATTATTATTATTATTATTATTATTATTATTATTATTATTATTATTGTTATTAACATTAGTTAATTTTGTCTCCTAGAATTTCTGAGACGTGCCAGTCAAGAAGAAATCTTATATTTTTGCTGGTGATGGACGGAGAGAGTGGTGATGGAAGCTTAATTATTAGTGTGCTGGTTTATCCTGATCCCCAGGCTCCCCCAGGCTTCCCCAGGCTCCCCCAGGCTCCCCCAGGCTTCCCCAGGCTCCCCCAGGCTCCCACAGGCTCTCCCAGGCTTCCCCAGGCTCCCCCAGGCTCCCCCAGGCTCCCTCAGGCTTCCTCAGGCTCCCCCAGGCTCCCCCAGGCTCCCCCAGGCTTAATCAAAAGATGTGAGAGAATGTTACTTTTTAATGTGAGTATCAGCTCTCCAGTGGTTGACATACACACAGAGACGCGATCTTCCCGTCTGCTTATCAGATCCTGAGGAACGACAAGGGAAGCAGGGGTGGGGAGGGGGAGAAGTTGCACTGCTCATCAAGAACCAGAGTTTTAAGGAGATGGGAGGACTAGTCAGAGGAGCAGAGGATGACTACGTAGTAGGAGCACTTGATACTGTGGGCCCGAAAGTGATAGTAGCAGTGATGTACAACCCGCCAGCAAACAGCAGGAAGACAAAACAGGAATACAATGAGAGCAATAGAGTGTTGGTGGATACACTAGCCGAGGTTGCCAGAAGGGCCTACATGAGCAGAGCAAAGTTACTCATCATGGGGGATTTCAACCTTAAGGAGACTGACTGGGGAGAATCTGGAGCCACATGGAGGACCAGAGACGTGGAGAGCGGTACTGGAAAACTTCATGTACCAACATGTTAAGGACACACCCAAAGAGAGAGAACACGATGAACTAGTAAGGCCGGGCCTCCTATTCACCTTGAACAGTTCAGACATAGCGGATATCACAGGAAAGACCCCTAGGTGCTAGCGATCACGTGGTCTTGAGTTCCGAATACATAATAGAGTTAACAATGGAGAGTGAAGCGGTACGAGAAGAACTACTAAAAACTTCCAAAATGGGAACTACGTAAGTATGAGGCAATTCCTACATGGGTAAGCGAGCTAGAGGGAAAAACATAAACGAAATGATTGAACGCATGACCACAAAGTGCAAGTGGCCATTATATGCCATTATATACCATTATATGCCATTATATACCATTATATACCATTATATTCCATTATATACCATACCTCTGTGCATTATCTCTGCATTACCAGGGTATTGTGCAGATGCTTTATTCACCAGTAACTGGATTAATAAGTTAGAATTACAAGGAGGTCCTTGGTGCGACTGCTTACAACAGCGGCCTTAATGCTCGAACTGTGTGTGCGCGGGCAGGTCTAGTGTGTGATGGCTGCTGGCTTGCTCATGTCTGGGAGCACTGCCATGGCAGCACACCTGTGCTGCTTCCATGAATGTGGAGAGGCACCATACACTATGTGAGTGCCATTGTTCACTCACATGGTGTACAACTACCTCAAGACACCCACTCATAGCTTCCTCAAAATGTAACCTCCTCACCTATCTGTCTCCTTACCTGTCTGTCTCCTTGTCTGTCTCCTCACCTGTGTCCCGTCACTCACTGTGTTAGCTACCATATCAATATTTATTTGAATCAGAAGAAGAAACTACCACCACCACCACCAGTACCCTCCTCACAGCCACATCTCAAACACAGACATCAGTTATTAATGACATCAGATGGTGTGGAGGGCGTGGTGTGGCCCAGGTATCAAGACTGATGCTGTATTGATGACTTAATCAACACGTTCCCACGATGTCTGGTCAACACGTTGACGCTCAGGGACGCTAGCAAAAGGACGGGGAGAGGGAAGATATAGGGAGAGGAAAGACACGGGGAAGAGGGAAGGCAAGGGGAGAGGGGAGAGCAGTGGGGAAAACGGGAGGGAATGACACCTGTCATAAAATACATGAAATAAGCTTTTTATTGCGATGTTTCGCCCTGTATAGACTCCCTTGATAAAGCTCCACAATGAGTGAAACATCAATCTTTCACTATCGTCAGTGTGATGTTGTTCCAGCCACACCATACACTGCAAATGTTGTTCCAGCCACACCATACACTGCAAATGTTGTTCCAGCCACACCATACACTGCAAATGTTGTTCCAGCCACACCATACACTGCAAATGTTGTTCCAGCCACACCATACACCGCAAAAGTCTAAAGGACTTTCCTTCATAATTCCGAACAATAATAAAGACAAGGAAGTCACGGAACGGGAGGGACTCGAACCATGGCAGTCATCTTACTACGATCTTGTAAGTCAAGTTAAGGAAATTTTTGGTAGAAATATGGACTACCTTACTACACGTCAACTCCCGTAACAGCTGGAGTCACAATATTTAGAAGTATGAATATAAAGGCACAATAAACCATGACTGGTTGGTAGACAAGTTGACACTTAACCTCGTTGATAAGTTCCAGTCACGTGAGTCACCAGTCTTGCTGGAATAGTTAAAATATTTGTAAGTTTTCCCTGATCCTATTCCTCTTGATCCCCTAACACTTCCTCTTGATCCCCTAACACTTCCTCTGGATCACCTAACACTTCCTCTGGATCACCTAACACTTCCTCTGGATCACCTAACACTTCCTCTGGATCACCTAACACTTCCTCTGGATCACCTAACACTTCCTCTGGATCACCTAACACTTCCTCTTGATCCCCTAACACTTCCTCTGGATCACCTAACACTTCCTCTGGATCACCTAACACTTCCTCTGGATCACCTAACACTTCCTCTGGATCACCTAACACTTCCTCTTGATCCCCAACACTTCCTCTGGATCACCTAACACTTCCTCTGGATCACCTAACACTTCCTCTGGATCACCTAACACTTCCTCTGGATCACCTAACACTTCCTCTTGATCCCCAACACTTCCTCTGGATCACCTAACACTTCCTCTGGATCACCTAACACTTCCTCTTGATCCCCAACACTTCCTATTGATCCACAACACTTCCTCTTGATCCCCAACACTTCCTATTGATCCACAACACTTCCTCTGGATCACCTAACACTTCCTCTTGATCCCCAACACTTCCTATTGATCCACAACACTTCCTCTGGATCACCTAACACTTCCTCTTGATCCTCAACACTTCCTCTTGATCCCAACACTTCCTCTTGATCCCCAACACTTCCTCTGAATCCGCAACACTTCCTCTTGATCCCCAACACTTCCTCTGAATCCCCAACACTTCCTCTTGATCCCCAACGCTTCCTTTTGATCCCCAACACTTCCTCTTGATCCCCAACACTTCCTCTGGATCCCCAACGCTTCCTTTTGATCCCCAACACTTCCTCTTGATTCCAACACTTCCTCTTGATCCCAACACTTCCTCTTGATCCCCAACACTTTCTCTGAATCCTCAACACTTCCTCTTGATCCCCAACACTTCCTCTTGATCCCCAACACTTCCTCTTGATCTCCAACACTTCCTCTTGATCATTAACACTTCCTTTCAATCCCCAACACTTCCCCTTGATCCCCAACACTTCCTCTTGATCCCCAACACTTCCCCTTGATCTCGAACACTTCCTATTGATCCCCAACAGTTCCCCTTGATCCCCATCACTTCCCCTTGATCCCCAAAACTTCTCCTTGATCTTCAACACTTCTCCTTGATCCGCAACACTTTTTATTGATCCCCAACACTTCCCCTTGATCCCCAACACTTCCCATTGATCCCCAACACTTCCTATTGATCCCCCAACACTTCCCCTTGATCCCCATCACTTCCCCTTGATCCCCAACACTTCCTATTGATCAACAACACTTCCTATTGATCCCCAACACTTCCCCTTGATCCCCAACACTTCCTATTGATCCCCAACGCTTCCCCTTGATCCCCAACACTTCCTCTGGATCCCCAACACTTCCTATTGATCCCCAACACTTCCCCTTGATCCCCAACACTTCCTCTGGATCCCTGACAGAACAGTAATGATCCAGCACAGAGGTTAACCCGGGGCTCAAGTGAAGGTAATTACTTCCATCTGTTATATTAACCGTAAATATATCAGTGGTGGATCTTGGATTGATCCACAGCATCTACCCTGACACCGCCAGGACGTCTCCCGCATCCACCCTGACACCGCCAGGACGTCTCCCGCATCCACCCTGACACAGCCTGGACGTCTCCCGCATCCACCCTGACACAGCCTGGACGTCTCCCGCATCCACCCTGACACCGCCAGGACGTCTCCCGCATCCACCCTGACACCGCCAGAACCTCTCCCGCATCCACCTCAGAGAGGAGAGATTGTGAATTTACAATAAGACATCATTGTCGACTACGGGAAGAGGCTGGATCTAGCGCTGGGAAAAATTATATATTAATGGACAGAAATTGTATCGTTCGAGGTCTTCCGGGGCTGCCAACACCACCCCGTCCAGGGGCGCCCACACCACCCCGTCCAGGGGCGCCCACTGAGGGTCCTCCTCGCAGAGAGAACTGGAGTATGGTCAGCGGTAGAGGGGTGTTTGAAGCCTGTTACTCCCTCTACGACTCCATGGGAAGTTTTTGTTTATTTTACGCGACATTATATCCCCCCGAGGCTGGTAACAACGTGGCTCCCTAGTTCCTAAGTGCCTAGGTAACCTTTTAGGTACCTGGGGAGTGTCTATCACCTCTCACTTGCTAGTTAGTGCAACACTGGTGACACGTATTAGTCAGTGCAACACTGGTGACACGTATTAGTCAGTGCAACACTGGTGACACGTATTAGTCATTATAACACTGGTGACATGTATTAGTCATTATAACACTGGTGACACAAATTAGTTATTATAATGCTCGTGACATATACACATACAATCTGTCTATTCCTGTCTACCCACAATCTTTCTCACTGCTGTCTCCTACCCCATTCTTCCACATTCTTGTCATCTCTCTTATGACTTAAAAATAGATATAAAAACAAGAATGTGTCAGGTATTGTACAAGTATCAGCACTTGTACCATGACACCTGTACTCACCTGTTCACCTATTTGTGGTTGGAGGTGTCGATTCACAGCACCTGTGTTAGCACACAGGTGAGGCAGGTGTCACCTCACACACCAGACAATGACACCTGCAACACCCAGCTCTACTTAACACCTGTCAGAGGTCTACCTCACACCTGTTACAGATGAAATATTGGTATCCTCTTCCCTTCGAAGGGGGGGGGGGCTGCCTCGGGTGCTGGTAAAGGGCTCTTGATCCAAGGAATAAGAACCGTCCTAACCTTCCTCGGGATGAACCATACTTTTTTTCCTCCTCCCGCTCCCCAGGCTCTGCATGACCACAGTGTGGGCGACCACAGTGTGGGCGACCACAGTGTAGGCGACCACAGTATGGGCGACCACTTTCTCTAATTTCTTGACGTGCTTGACCAGGTGTGGGTTCCAAACTGGTGCTGTATACTCAAGTATGGGCCCGACGTACACGGTGTATAGAGTATTGAACGACTCCTTACTGAGGTATCGGAACGCTATTCTCAGGTTTGCCAAGCTACTATATGCTGCAGCATTTATCTGGTTGATGTGCGCCTCAGATGTGCTCGGTATTATACTCGCCCCAAGATCTTTTTCTTTGGGTGAGGTTTGCAGGCTTTAGACACCTAGATTATACTCTGTCTGCGGTCTTCTTTGCCCTCCCCGATCTTCATGACTTTGCATTTGGCGGGGTTAAATTCAAGGAGCCAGTAGCTGGACAAGGCATGTTCCTGTCCAGGTCTCTTTGTAGTCCTGCCTAATCCTCATCCGATTTAATTGTCCTCATTAACCTCACATCTGCAAACAGGGACACTTCTGAGTTTATCCCTTCCGTCATGTCATTCACATATACCAAAAACAGCACAGGTCCTTGGGGTAACCCCCGTGGAACCCCGCTCGTCACAGGCGCCCACTCTGACACCTTGTAACGTACCAAGACTCGTTGTTGCCTTCCTGTCAGATATTCTCTGATCCATTGCAGTGCCTTTCCTGTTATGTGCCCCTGATCCTCTAGCTGTTGCATTAACCTGTGGGCGACTACAGCGTGGGAGTGATGGTGTGGGCGACCACAGTGTGGGAGTGTTGGTGTGGGCGACCACAGTGTGGGAGTGTTGGTGTGGGCGACCACAGTGTGGGAGTGTTGGTGTGGGCGACCACTGTTGTACCAGTTCACAATATATTTCAGAACTTTCTTCAACCATAAATATAAAGAATTTCTTTGAGGTGAAAGTCCTCTGATACGAGTGTGTGTGTGTGTGTGTGTGTGTGTGTGTGTGTGTGTGTGTGTGTGTGTGTGTGTGTGTGTGTGTGTGTGTGTGACGTAGAGTTTTGACTGTCACATCAGCGTGTAACATGCTTGTAGACATGACTATAATTTCGACACAGAATGTATGTAAACGTCTAGCTGTGTGTGTATGTACTCACATAATTGTGGTTACATAGGTCGAGTCATAGCTCCTGGCCTGCGTGTGTGAGTAAATTAGTAATGAAATTTGACATTTAAATAGGTATGGAGAAAAGAATACAAAGGCACAATACCGTCACTGGAGAGCGAAACTTTGCACGACGTTTCGCTTAGACTAGATATTACTTACCAGTACGACTTTGACAGCTCATTGAGCACTACTTGTCTAGCTGCCTGTGGCATCGCGACACACGATGCATTGAGAAGTCCCGACCAGTATGAAGGGTCAGGTTACAGACCAGTATAAAGGGTCAGGTTACAGACCAGTATGAAGGGTCAGGTTACAGACCAGTTTGAAGGGTCAGGTTACAGACCAGTATGAAGGGCAAGGTTACAGACCAGTATAAAGGGTCAGGTTACAGACCAGTATGAAGGGCAAGGTTACAGACCAGTATAAAGGGTCAGGTTACAGACCAGTATGAAGGGTCAGGTTACAGACCAGTATGAAGGGTCAGGTTACAGACCAGTATGAAGGGTCAGGTTACAGACCAGTATGAAGGGTCAGGTTACAGACCAGTATGAGGGGTCAGGTTTCAGACCGGTATGAGGGGTCAGGTTACAGACCAGTATGAAGGGTCAGGTTACAGACCAGTATGAGGGGTCAGGTTACAGACCAGTATGAAGGGTCAGGTTACAGACCAGTATGAGGAGTCAGGTTACAGACCAGTATGAAGGGTCAGGTTACAGACCTGTATGAGGGGTCAGGTTACAGACCAGTATTAAGGGTCAGGTTACAGACAAGTATGAGGGGTCAGGTTACAGACCGGTATGAGGGGTCAGGTTACAGACCGGTATGAGGGGTCAGGTTACAGACCAGTATGAAGGAGTCAGGTTACAGACCAGTATGAAGGGTCAGGCTACAGACCAGTATGAAGGGTCAGGTTACAGACCAGTATGAAGGGTCAGGTTACAGACCAGTATGAAGGGTGAGGTTACAGACCAATATGAGGGGTCAGGTTACAGACCAGTATGAGGGGTCAGGCTACAGACCAGTATGAGGGGTCAGGTTACAGACCAGTATGAGGGGTCAGGTTACAGACCAGTATGAAGGGTCAGGTTACAGACCAGTATGAGGGGGTCAGGTTACAGACCAGTATTAAGGGTCAGGTTACAGACCAGTATGAGGGGTCAGGTTACAGACCAGTATGAGGGGTCAGGTTACAGACCAGTATGAAGGGTCAGGTTACAGACCAGTATGAGGGGGTCAGGTTACAGACCAGTATTAAGGGTCAGGTTACAGACCAGTATGAGGGGTCAGGTTACAGACCGGTATGAGTGGTCAGGTTACAGACCAGTATGAAGGAGTCAGGTTACAGACCGGTATGAGGGGGTCAGGTTACAGACCAGTATGAAGGGTCAGGTTACAGACCAGTATGAAGGGTCAGGTTACAGACCAGTATGAAGGGTCAGGCTACAGACCAGTATGAAGGGTGAGGTTACAGACCAGTATGAAGGGTCAGGTTACAGACCAGTATGAAGGGTCAGGTTACAGACCAGTATGAGGGGTCAGGTTACAGAACAGTAGGAGGGGTCAAGTTACAGACCAGTATGAGGGGTCAGGTTACAGACCAGTATGAAGGGTCAGGTTATAGACCAGTATTAGGGGTCAGGTTACAGGCCAGTATGAGGGGTCAGGTTACAGACCAGTATGAAGGGTCAGGTTACAGACCAATACGAAGGGTCAGGTTACAGACCAGTATGAGGGGTCAGGTTACAGACCAGTATGAGGGGTCAGGTTACAGACCAGTATGAAGGGTCAGGTTACAGACCAGTATGAGGGGTCAGGTTGCAGACCAGTATGAAGGGTCAGGTTACAGACCAGTATGAAGGGTCAGGTTACAGACCAGTATGAAGGGTCAGGTTACAGACCAGTATGAAGGGTCAGGTTACAGACCAGTATGAAGGGTCAGGTTACAGACCAGTATGAAGGGTCAGGTTACAGACCAGTAGGAAGGGTCAGGTTACAGACCAGTATGAGGGGTCAGGTTACAGACCAGTATGAGGGGTCAGGTTACAGACCAGTATGAGGGGTCAGGTTACAGACCAGTATGAAGGGGTCAGGTTACAGACCAGTATGAAGGGTCAGGTTACAGACCAGTATGAGGGGTCAGGTTACAGACCAATATGAGGGGTCAGGTTACAGACCAGTATGAGGGGTCAGGTTACAGACCAGTATGAAGGGTCAGGTTACAGACCAGTATGAAGGGTCAGGTTACAGACCAGTATGAGGGGTCAGGTTAAAGACCAGTATGAGGGGTCAGGTTACAGACCAGTGTCAGGGGTCAGGTTACAGACCAGTATGAAGGGTCAGGTTACAGACCAGTATTAAGGGTCAGGTTACAGACCAGTATGAAGGGTCAGGTTACAGACCAGTATGAAGGGTCAGGTTACAGACCAGTATGAAGGGTCAGGTTACAGACCAGTATGAAGGATCATGTTACAGACCACTATGAAGGGTCGGATTACAGACCAGTATGAAGGGCCAGGTTACAGACCAGTATGAAGGGTCAGGTTATAGACCAGTATGAGGGGTCAGGTTACAGACCAGTATGAAGGGTCAGGTTACAGACCAGTGTGAAGGGTCAGGTTACAGACCAGTATGAGGGGTCAGGTTACAGACCAGTATGAGGGGTCAGGTTATAGACCAGTATGAGGGGTCAGGTTACAGACCAGTATGAAGGGTCAGGTTACAGACCAGTATGAAGGGTCAGGTTACAGACCAGTATGAGGGGTCAGGTTACAGACCAATATGAGGGGTCAGGTTACAGACCAGTATGAGGGGTCAGGTTACAGACCAGTATGAAGGGTCAGGTTACAGACCAGTATGAAGGGTCAGGTTACAGACCAGTATTAAGGGTCAGGTTACAGACCAGTATGAAGGGTCAGGTTACAGACCAGTATGAAGGGTCAGGTTACAGACCAGTATGAAGGGTCACGTTACAGACCAGTATGAAGGATCATGTTACAGACCACTATGAAGGGTCGGATTACAGACCAGTATGAAGGGCCAGGTTACAGACCAGTATGAAGGGTCAGGTTATAGACCAGTATGAGGGGTCAGGTTACAGACCAGTATGAAGGGTCAGGTTACAGACCAGTATGAAAGGCCAGGTTACAGACCAGTATGAAGGGTCAGGTTACAGACCAGTGTGAAGGGTCAGGTTACAGACCAGTATGAGGGGTCAGGTTACAGACCAGTATGAGGGGTCAGGTTACAGACCAGTATGAAGGGTCAGGTTACAGACCAGTATGAGGGGTCAGGTTACAGACCAGTATGAGGGGTCAGGTTACAGACCAGTATGAAGAGTCAGGTTACAGACCAGTGTGAAGGGTCAGGTTACAGACCAGTAGGAGGGGTCAGGTTACAGACCAGTATGAAGGGCAAGGTTACAGACCAGTATGAAGGGTCAGGTTACAGACCAGTATGAAGGGTCAGGTTACAGACCAGTATGAAGGGTCAGGTTACAGACCAGTATGAAGGGTCAGGTTACAGACCAGTATTAACATTCCACTAAGACATACTATCCGATCCGCATTTTTTTCAAGTAAATACAAGTTGAATTCAAGTTAGAACTTAAGTTCAGCGTTATTAATCAAGAACTTTAAGTTTTCCCATCTTTAGACAGTTCTTCATATTCCTGTCTTTCTTTATATATATATATATATATATATATATATATATATATATATATATATATATATATATATATATATATATATATATATATATATATATATATATATATATATATATATATATATATATATATATATATATATATATATATATATATATATATATATATATATATATATATATATGCAATAAGATCACATCAAGATAGAGTCAAACTGTCTGTTTTCTCATCAATGTTTTTGAGAGCTTTACGAATTTGTAGTCCTGAGTTCATAGATGAGGAAATATCCAAAATTTATGAAATAGGTAATGATTTAAAATACCCAAGAAATGTAATTGATAAATCTTTTAAAGTTGCTAGAAATACTTTTTACAATCCAAAAAGGGACAACCAGTCTTATTCAACTAAAAATATGTTGGTTCTCCCTTACCATGAAAACTTGGTTGACATGCCTTCTCTTCTTAAGACTTTTAATATTAAAGTTGTATTCAAAAATCTTGATACAGTAAAAAAACTTTTGATAAAGAATTCCCCCCAAAATGCTGGTGGATGTGTCTATAAGATTCCTTGTAAAATTTGCGATAAAGTTTATTACGGTCAAACTGGTAAAAATCTCGAACTAAGATTAAAACAACATAAATATAGCATTAGAACTGGACAAGATTCCAATGCTCTATTTATTCATGTAAGAGATTTTAACCATCCAATTGATTTTCAAAAAGTTAAGAAAGTAGTATCAAGCAAGTCCATGGTCGACAGGAATATAATTGAATCTTGTTTCATAAAAAGCAGTTTTGACAATAATATGAATATTTCCTTCGGTTTATATAAATTAGATCCATTTATAATTAATAGAATTTGGGAAGAATTTAATAATACACTGGACAAATAATAATTTTTAAATTTTCTTGGGTAGAATAGTTTGTGGGTGAGTTGTGCCAAGGACCTATCCAAGTTGGGTCGGCGCGCGTCAGGTGTTTAACCGTTGTGGGATCTGATAGTGAGGTGTTGGCCAGACCCCTTATATAGCTTCCTTGGATGCTTTACTTTCATAGTTCCTTGATAATGTGAGTAGTCACGAAAGCGCTTGGAATTTCTCTATTCTTTCAGAGTGGTTGTTTTGCATATATATATATATATATATATATATATATATATATATATATATATATATATATATATATATATATATATATATATATATATATATATAAGGAATTCGCAAGAGCAGGCGAAATATACACAAACAATGATCTCTGGCTGAAGTAGACTCGAACCTACGAACCTTGGAACAAGGTACGCAGTGCTTTACCAATCTACCCACACTGGGCCAATACCTTGGAGTCCAGCTTGTTCCAAGGTTCGTAATTTCGAGTCTCCTTCAGCCAGAGATCAGTGTTTGTGTATATATCGCCTGCTCTTGCGAATTCCTTGCATTATTAATATCTCTAGTAAGGCTGATGCATGCAGGGGATGAGATGAAAATCTGTAAACCTTCTCTCTGAAAGCTGGCTGCCTTGTATCAAAGTCTAGCGCAAGCTGGACTCCAAGGTATTGGTCCAGTGTGGGTAGATTGGTAAAGCACTGCTTAGCTTGTTCTAAGGTTCCAAGGTTCGTAGATTCGAGTCTACTTCAGCCAGAGATCAGTGTTTGTGTATATTTCGCCTGCTCTTGCGAATTCCTTGCATATATATATATATATATATATATATATATATATATATATATATATATATATATATATATATATATATATATATATATATATGTTTATATATATATATAAATATATATATATATATATATATATATATATATATGTTTATATATATATATAAATATATATATATATATATATATATATATATATATATATATATATATATATATATATATATATATATATATATATATATATATATATATATATATATATATATATCTCAACCGGCAGGCCGGACTTGAGTCCTGGAGGTGGGAAGTACAGTGCCGGCATTCAGAAGAAGGGGTGTTAATGTTGCAGTTTTATAACTGTAGTGTAAGCGTCCCTCAGGTAAGACAGTGATGGAGTGAATGATGATGAAAGTTTTTTCTTTTTGGGCCACCCTGCCTTGGTGGGAGGCGGCCGATATGTTAATAATAATAAAAATATGTGCTGCTAGAATCACAGCAGCTGCTGCTGGAGGCACACCAGCTGCTGCTGGGGCCACACCAGCTGCTGCTGGGGCCACACCAGCTGCCTCAAGCAGCCACTAGCTAGTTGCTGGTAAATTGGCTACTTTATTGAGATTTTATGGTCCACAAGCTGGTTGTTACCACGGTAATGGACAAGAAAAACAGCCACATCTTCAGAGACGGTAAATAACTCTATCAGGGTCCCGTGAGATGCACAAATTGTGTCTTGAAGTCTTGTGTGAAATTGTCTATTGTAACCCTGATTACCCGAGCTCTCAGAGCTCTCAGTAGAGTCTCCAGGTTGTTTCTGAACGCTGGAAATAATCGCTGTCACAGTGGGTGTTATGGGGACCTGCCTGTTATTTCCAAAGTACACGGCCACTCACTAATTTAAGACAGTCTCATAGCAATTTCAAAATATCCAGTAACTAGGTACAGAGAGTCATTTAGACGGCACCAGGAGCTACTAAGTTCACAACACTATTTTATATGTATTTATTTTATATATGTATATATATTACATGTGTATATATTTTATGTATGTATGTATGTATGTATATATATATATATATATATATATATATATATATATATATATATATATATATATATATATATATATATATATATATATATATATATATATATATATATATCCTGCAAGAATGACGCACCCAGCCAAGTTAGGTGTTTTATATTATTGTAACTACGAAAGAGTAGTATTGATCAATAACAACACCGCGACTAGCCAAGGACTCGAACCCATGCTGCTTTGGCCCGCCTCATGGTATATATATACACACACTTTAATTCCTATTTTTGAGGATAAAATTATTCTTGTTTAATGATGTTCAGTTAAACTGCAGCTTTAACCACCTTGTTTAGTCATCAAGATTTAAACCTAATAAACGAACCTCTAAGTAAATATAATTACTAAGTACTGGAAGCCACGAAATACAGATTTTTTTTTGCTGAAATATTAGTCTTGTGAGTAGTTCAGACTACAGGTGGTATCTTAGGTGGTATCTTAGGTGGTATCTTAGGTGGTATCTTAGGTGGTATCTTAGGTGATATCTTAGGTGGTATCTTAGGTGGTATCTTAGGTGATATCTTAGGTGGTATCTTGGTGGTATCTTAGATGATATCTAAGGTGGTATCTTAGGTGGTATCTTAGGTGATATCTTAGGTGGTATCTTGGTGGTATCTTAGGTGATATCTTAGGTGGTATCTTAGGTGGTATCTTAGGCAGCTCTGCTGAAAAAAATACATCAGGGTAGCTTGTTTTCACGACTCTCCTCCTGGAGTTAGAGATCCCTCAGCCACGCTGTCCTCACCAGCCGTAGGGAAGACCTATGTTTCCATGGAATCCAAGGCCGGCCAAGCTTCCGACGCCTCCATAATACCTGATGCCCGGAACACCAAGCCCAGTGATTGGGTTGTACCCACCAAAGCCACCCAACCCGGCCAAACCCAGAGTAGGGTAAGAGTTTGCTAGAAGACCAGTTGCAAGGCCCAGGTTACCAGATAGAACCCTGCTTCCTAGTATCTGGGCGTAGTGCTGGGAAGGATACAGCTGGTGAAGATGGTGGTGGTAGTGGTCATCACTAGAGGCTTCTAAATACCTGTCAGGTAATGCCGCTGAGTTCACCACTATCACCATGAGAGCCGCAATCCAGAGAAGACCTGCCATTATGGACGCGGCGCCAGTCATCTTGTTCTTCAGGCCAGGATGGGTTGAGGAAGACGCAAGGTGCCGTCTAACTTGTCAAAGGGCCTCCTAGCCGTGTGGAGCGAGGGTCGTTTTCCTGGGTGGAGCTAGGGTCGTCTGCCCGTGTGGAACGACAGACAGCAGTGGGAAGGAGCAGCGAGAGTGGTGTGTGAGAGTCAGCAGTCCGGCCAACAGTGTGTGTGTGTGTGTGATGGAGGGAGAGACGGCTTTATATTGACAGATGTGGCTTTCACCGGACACTATTCCATCCTGTCCTCTCCACTCGCCCTTCACTCAATTCTTCCCTCACCCCCCTCACTCATCCCTTCGCTCAACTCGTCACTTACCCCTTCACAAACTCACTGCCACCACGCCACATAATCATCACACTTATGAAATGTGTAACCACTATACGACTCTCCTTGAAATTTCTCAATATCCCTCAGCATGAGAAGAAAAGACACAGGTGCCTGGCAGAATAAGCTTTGATTTGGAGCAACACTTTGCTCCGCATAAAGCTTTATCAAGACTTGACAAAACTACACACAAAGCGAAACTTTATCTCAATAAAATCTTGTTCTATTACCTGTGTCTTTTCTTCACTAGCGTGAGTAGCAAGTCATTTGGATCCGCCTCTAAGCTATTTTACACGTCACGATCACGTCTGTAGCCGGGTTGTATTCGGCTTGTTGCGTCTGCGAGGGTTAATCTTTGCGGGCTTACCGGCGCTTACAGTCTGTGCCGTTGGGCGCTCATATCAATATACTATGGAATCCATTTGTTCAGTTGGCCTTCACTCCATCCCTTCCTAATGTATTCCATTTGTTTACTAACCTCACACTGAAGGATTTTTTTTGCAAGTCCCAGTGGCTCATTTCAGCTTCTAGTTTTCAGTTAAGTTTTCTAGTTCTCTTTCGTCATATCTTACATAGTCTCAGTGTTAATATTGTCTATGTCTCTTAGTATTTTTTAAGTTGTCATCTATTCTCATTCATTTCTCTGGCCAATCTCCGTTTTGTTAATGATTTCCTTAGTTAAGCCTCTGTCATTTCCTTCAACAACAATGGTGAGTTATTACTTACCTGGAGTTTACCTGGAGAGGATTTCGGGGGGTCAACGCCCCCGCGGCCTGGTCTGAGACCAGGCCTCGTGGTGGATCAGGGTCTGATCAACCAGGATCTCATTTTTGTCGCTGTTTATTGTTCCTTCATAGGATTTAACTTTCCTTCTGTTAGAACTATGTAGTAATCCATAACTCATTCGTCGCTC
Source organism: Cherax quadricarinatus (assembly GCF_038502225.1). Classification (NCBI taxonomy): domain Eukaryota; kingdom Metazoa; phylum Arthropoda; class Malacostraca; order Decapoda; family Parastacidae; genus Cherax; species Cherax quadricarinatus. The sequence goes on from NC_091315.1 coordinate 35,327,438, forward strand.
ACTCAGCTCAGAATCGAAAGAACCCATGTTCAGTTTTCGGCGAGTCGAAGCATGGGCCAGGTTAGTAATAAATAGTTACCCAGGTGTTAGTCAAATGTGATAGGTCACATCCTGGTACAGAGAACCAAATAATCCCAGTGGAACCTAATGGATTTTCGGTAATTACTCTCTTGTGTTATATCGGTAATTACTCTCTTGTGTTATATCGGTAATTACTCTCATGTTATATTGGTAATTACTTTCCTGAGTTAAATGGGGAAGTAAATTACTGCGAATAAAGTCTTGAGTATACGGCAAGATCTTTTCTTTCTTGTTCTTAGTAAGAGTCCAGATTTGATCCTGAATGTTTCTTGCAATTGTTTAGTTGTTTGCGGTTGTGTATTTAATATTAACACAATAAATTTCTGTTTCTCATAAATATTCCTGAGTGGTAGCAGTTGTGTGTGTGTGGGGGGGATGGGGGTAAGAAGCCGTGAGTTGTAAATGTCCTTCACTGTAACCGGCCTTCACTGTAACCATCCTTCACTGTAACCGGCCTTCACTGTAACCATCCTTCACTGTAACCAGCCTTCACTGTATTAGTGCTGGACATCTCTACAATAACGTTTAAAGTATACGCTATTTGTGACTTTTTACTGCCACGGTGTTGTGACTTATATCCTTTCGAGTGTTTTGTGTGTATGTAGTAATGTTAGGTTAGCAAGTGGATGTGATCTTATATCTGGGAGTGAGAGCGGACGAGCGGCAGGACGTGATGTTTACGACGTCTACCAACCCGTGGAAACAATGGTGCCTCCCACACCTTGCTGAACAGGACGCCAAACATCTGTTAGACATGACACTCTTGTGTGACGTAAGAAAAACCTACACCTTGTCATTATATATTTTATGTAAGGATTATTCAGTAATAATAGTTTACGTACAGCGATAGTTAAATACAGTGAACAGATCTTTGGTGACTTAAATGTGTATCATTATTTTTATACGAATATTTATTATTGCTGTTTAATATCAAAAAAGCCACAGTTTTAGCCGCATGCAAGAACAGACGACGATTTTACCAATATTTTCGAAGATTTATATTTTTTTTTCACGAATATAATAATCTCATCAAATATACTTGATAATTAATGTGAAAATGAAAGAAATTCATTGTTCTCACTAATCACTTCCTCGTGAATGCTTGTGTAATACTGTCCCAGTCGTAAGTATCTTCAAGCAGAGGAAGTTAGAATTTAACTAGCCTTAAGATAAGATTTTGTTCCGGTTTTTAACTCCAGAGAGTTAGTCATCCAGGATAACCGAAGAAAGTCAGTGCGTCATCGAGGGACTGTCTTATTTCCATTGGGGTCCTTAATTCTTGTCCTCCAGGATGCGACCCACACCAGTAGACTTACACCCAGGTACCTAATTGGTTGCTAGGTGAACGGGACAGCAGGCGTAAGGAAACACGCTCATTGTTTTCACCTTTGCCGGGGATCGAACCACGGATACTCAGTGTGTGAAGCGAGAGTGTTGCCTACCAGGCCATGCCACAGCAAGTCGGTATAGATCCCGTCTTGTGCTGTCCATCTCACCCTCACGCTAACATATACCACAGTGTAGACTTACAAACTGACATAAACAGTCTTTAGCGTTTCTGGACGCTAGAACCCTGGAATGATTTGGTCCTTAAATTCTGTCACTTTGGTTCTGGTCCCTGGAACCAGTGACGAAAAATTTATCCCTGAACTTGACTCAGCCGCCGCTTCAGCTACAACACTGTATAAGCTAGTATATCAATATTTTTATATTTGTAAAGGACACCTAATTAGCAAATTTATAAAATGAGTTCCTCGTGGAATGAAGGTAAACTTTAGCATGACATTTGCGCGAATGGTTTACAAGCTGCGAGTAAATAAGTAAGTTTTAGGTACAGGTACTCATAGATACAATTATCATACTTAGCTTAATATGTGTGTAAATTACCTAGGATAAGCCCAAGAAAGTGTATGAATATGTTGCGGTAATGTAATTCTTTGTGTGATAAAACTGAATAATAACGATTTGAAGTTTAATGAATGTAAAACAATAGTCTGAGTGGTTGGTTTAAGGTGATCCCTCAGTGGCTGGTTTATTGTGTATTCTCGGTTCGTGCTATAAGAGGATAGTTTATTGTATACTCTTCTTCCTCGTCTTTCTCCTTCTCCTCCTCCTCCTCCTCCTCTTCTCTTCTGCCTCTGCCTCTTTTTCCTCCCCTCCTAACAATAGTGAACATGATTCAATATTTACAATAGATATCCCCTTCTTTATAAAAGAAAACGAAAACATAATGTAAGAAAACTTTAAAATTTTAATGGGTAACTATAGTACTATTTATTATCCGTTACGTAAGAGAGATTTCGTTCGGATTTTTAACCCCGGAGGGTTAGCCACCCAGGATAACCCAAGAAAGTCAGTGCGTCATCGAGGACTGTCTAACTTATTTCCATTGGGGTCCTTAATCTTGTCCCCCAGGATGCGACCCACACCAGTCGACTAACACCCAGGTACCTATTTGCTGCTAGGTGAACAGGACAATAGGTGTAAGGAAACGTGTCGGAATTTCCACCCGCCGGGAATCGAACCCGGGCCCTCCGTGTGTGAAGCGGGAGCTTTAGCCACCAGACCACTTGATGATTAATTTTACCCTTTTGTAATATAATTAACGGAACCTTGGATAGATTATGTCTCCATCACATGGAGCTTGAAAATAAAATATCGTTAAATCTGGCAAGAACTTATTGATTTTCAGGTATATACCATCTTTAATTAGTGGCAGTAAAATATATAATCTGCATTGAATTTCATTTCTCTATTGACTTTCACTTTACAGATGTTTGTTGTTACATCCAAAAATTTCAGTATTTCTGCAGTGTCTTCGTTAAAAAAAATTAATAGAGTACAGCAGGGCTGAGCGATTATTATTATTATTATTATTATTATTATTATTATTATTATTATTATTATTATTATTATTATTATTATTATTATTATTATTATTATTATTTTAAATTACAAGCTCTAAGCCCGTATTGGTCATACAGATTTTTCTTTTTGTGTGTGTGTCCATAGCATCTACTGAATATACATTTAGGACATAATTCCCCTTCCCCAAATTGTATGTTATATGCATTAAACCTTCAATAACAACTTACTAAATCTTGGGACGAGTGGAAATGTGTTCTTACACCTGTTTTCCCTTCTCACGAAGCAGGATGTTACCAGACTGACTTGGGTGGCATCCTGGGAAAGAGAATCACAGGACCCCACTGAAAACAAGCTACAATGTATATTTTTTGGAGGTTATTGTGGGACACTGATAATTACTGGATCACTGATACATGCTGGATCACTGATACATGCTGGGTCACTGATACATGCTGGGTCACTGATACATGCTGGGTCACTGATACATGCTGGATCACTGATACATGCTGGGTCACTGATACATGCTGGATCACTGATACATGCTGGATCACTGATACATGCTGGGTCACTGATACATGCTGGATCACTGATACATGCTGGGTCACTGATACATGCTGGATCACTGATACATGCTGGATCACTGATACATGCTGGGTCACTGATACATGCTGGATCACTGATACATGCTGGGTCACTGATACATGCTGGATCACTGATACATGCTGGGTCACTGATACATGCTGGATCACTGATACATGCTGGATCACTGATACATGCTGGGTCACTGATACATGCTGGATCACTGATACATGCTGGGTCACTGATACATGCTGGGTCACTGATACATGCTGGGTCACTGATACATGCTGGATCACTGATACATGCTGGATCACTGATATATGCTGGGTCACTGATACATGCTGGGTCACTGATACATGCTGGATCACTGATACATGCTGGATCACTAACACATGCTGGATCACTGATACATGCTGGGTCACTGATACATGCTGGATCGCTGATACATGCTGGATCACTGATACATGCTGGATCACTGATACATGCAGGATCACTGATACATGCTGGATCACTCATACATACTGGATTACTGATACATACTGGATCACTGATACATGCTGAGTCACTGATACATGCTGGATCACTGATACATGCTGGATCACTGATACATGCTGGATCACTAACACATGCTGGATCACTGATACATGCTGGGTCACTGATACATGCTGGATCACTGATACATGCTGGGTCACTAACACATGCTGGATCACTGATACATGCTGGATCACTAACACATGCTGGATCACTGATACATGCTCGATCACTGATACATGCTGGATCACTGATACATGCTGGATCACTGATACATGCTGGATCACTGATGCATGCTGGATCACTGATACATGCTGGATCACTGATACATACTGGATTACTGATACATACTGGGTCACTGATACATGCTGGGTCACTGATACATGCTGGATCACTGATACATGCTGGATCACTGATACATGCTGGGTCACTAACACATGCTGGATCACTGATACATGCTGGATCACTGATACATGCTGGATCACTGATACATGCTGGATCACTGATACATGCTGGATCACTGATACATGTTGGATCACTGATACATGCTGGATCACTGATACATCCTAGGTCACTGATACATACTGGGTCACTGATACATACTGGGTTACTGATACATGCTGGATCACTGATACATGCTGGGTCACTAACACATGCTGGATCACTGATACATGCTGGATCACTGATACATGCTGGATCACTGATACATGTTGGATCACTGATACATTCTGGGTCACTGATACATACTGGGTCACTGATACATGCTGGGTCACTGATACATACTTGGTCACTGATACATGCTGGGTCACTGATACATGCTGGATCACTGATACATGCTGGGTCACTGATACATACTGGGTCACTGATACATGCTGGGTCACTGATACATGCTGGATCACTGATACATGCTGGGTCACTAACACATTCTGGATCACTGATACATGCTGGATCACTGATACATGCTGGATCACTGATAAATGCTGGATCACTGATACATGCTGGGTCACTGATACATACTGGGTCACTGATACATGCTGGGTCACTGATATGTGCTGGATCACTGATACATGCTGGATCACTAACACGTGCTGGATCACTGATACATGCTGGATCACTGATACATGCTGGATCACTGATGCATGCTGGGTCACTAACACATGCTGGATCACTGATACGTACTGGATCACTGATACATGCTGGATCACTGATACGTGCTGGATCACTGATACATGCTGGGTCACTGATACATGCTGGATCACTGATACATGCTGGATTACTGATACATGCTGGATCACTGATACATGCTGGATCACTGATACATGCTGGATCACTGATACATGCTGGATCACTGATACATGCTGGATCACTGATACATGTTGGATCACTGATACATGCTGGATCACTGATACATGCTGGATCACTGATGCATGCTGGGTCACTAACACATGCTGGATCACTGATACGTACTGGATCACTGATACATGCTGGATCACTGATACATGCTGGATCACTGATACATGCTGGGTCACTGATACATGCTGGATCACTGATACATGCTGGATTACTGATACATGCTGGATCACTGATACATGCTGGATCACTGATACATGCTGGATCACTGATACATGCTGGATCACTGATACATGCTGGATCGCTGATACATGCTGGGTCACTGATACATGCTGGATCGCTAATACATGCTGGATCACTGATACATGCTGGATCACTGATACATGCTGGGTCACTGATACATACTGGGTCACTGATACATGCTGGGTCACTGATACATGCTGGGTCACTGATACATGCTGGATCACTGATACATGCTGGATCACTGATACATGCTGTGTCACTGATACATGCTGGATCACTAACACATGCTGGATCACTGATACATGCTGGGTCACTGATACATGCTGGATCACTGATACATGCTGGATCACTGATACATGCTGGGTCACTGATACATGCTGGATCACTGATACATGCTGTGTCACTGATACATGCTGGATCACTAACACATGCTGGATCACTGATACATGCTGGGTCACTGATACATGCTGGGTCACTGATACATGCTGGATCACTGATACATGCTGGGTCACTGATACATACTGGGTCACTGATACATGCTGGGTCACTGATATATGCTGGATCACTGATACATGCTGGATCACTGATACATGCTGTGTCACTGATACATGCTGGATCACTAACACATGCTGGATCACTGATACATGCTGGGTCACTGATACATGCTGGGTCACTGATACATGCTGGGTCACTAACACATGCTGGATCACTGATACATGCTGGATCACTGATACATGCTGGATCACTGATACATGCTGGATCACTGATACATGCTGGATCACTGATACATGCTGGATCACTGATACATGCTGGGTCACTGATACATGCTGGGTCACTGATACATGCTGGATCACTGATACATTCTGGATCACTGATACATGCTGTATCACTGATACATGCTGGATCACTGATACATGCTGGGTCACTGATACATGCTGGGTCACTGATACATGCTGGGTCACTGATACATTCTGGATCACTGATACATGCTGTATCACTGATACATGCTGTATCACTGATACATGCTGGGTCACTGATACATGCTGGGTCACTGATACATGCTGGGTCACTGATACATGCTGGATCACTGATACATACTGGATCACTGATACATGCTGGATCACTGATACATGCTGGGTCACTGATACATGCTGGGTCACTGATACATGCTGGGTCACTGATACATGCTGGGTCACTGATACATGCTGGATCACTGATACATGCTGGGTCACTGATACATGCTGGGTCACTGATACATGCTGGATCACTGATACATGCTGGATCACTGATACATGCTGGATCACTGATACATGCTGGATCACTGATACGTGCTGGATCACTGATACATCGTGGATCAGTGATACATGCTGGATCTCTGATACATCGTGGATCACTGATAGATACTGGATCACTGATACATACTGGATCACTGATACATGCTGGATCACTGATACATGCTGGATCACTGATACATCGTGGATCACTGATACATACTGGATCTCTGATACATCGTGGATCACTGATAGATACTGGATCACTGATACATACTGGATCACTGATACATGCTGGATCACTGATACATCGTGGATCATTGATACATACTGGATCTCTGATACATCGTGGATCACTGATAGATACTGGATCACTGATACATACTGGATCACTGATACATACTGGATCACTGATACATGCTGGATCACTGATACATACTGGATCTCTGATACATGCTGGATCACTGATACATGCTGGATCACTGATACATGCTGGATCACTGATACATGCTGGATCACTGATACATACTGGATCACTGATACATACTGGATCTCTGATACATGCTGGATCACTGATACATGCTGGATCACTGATACATGCTGGATCACTGATACATACTGGATCTCTGATACATGCTGGATCACTGATACATGCTGGATCACTGATACATGCTGGATCACTGATACATCGTGGATCACTGATAGATACTGGATCACTGATACATACTGGATCACTGATACATGCTGGATCACTGATACATGCTGGATCACTGATACATGCTGGATCACTGATACATGCTGGATCACTGATACATACTGGATCACTGATACATGCTGGGTCACTGATACATACTGGGTCACTGATACATACTGGATCACTGATACATGCTGGATCACTGATACATGCTGGATCACTGATACATGCTGGATCACTGATACATGCTGGATCACTGATACATACTGGATCACTGATACATGCTGGATCACTGATACATGCTGGATCACTGATACATGCTGGATCACTGATACATGCTGGATCACTGATACATACTGGATCACTGATACATGCTGGGTCACTGATACATACTGGATCACTGATACATACTGGGTCACTGATACATACTGGATCACTGATACATGCTGGATCACTGATACATGCTGGATCACTGATACATGCTGGATCACTGATACATGCTGGATCACTGATACATGCTGGATCACTGATACATGCTGGATCACTGATACATGCTGGATCACTGATACATGCTGGATCACTGATACATGCTGGGTCACTGATACATACTGGATCACTGATACATACTGGGTCACTGATACATACTGGATCACTGATACATGCTGGATCACTGATACATGCTGGATCACTGATACATGCTGGATCACTGATACATGCTGGATCACTGATACATGCTGGATCACTGATACATGCTGGATCACTGATACATGCTGGATCACTGATACATGCTGGGTCACTGATACATACTGGGTCACTGATACATACTGGATCACTGATACATGCTGGATCACTGATACATGCTGGATCACTGATACATGCTGGATCACTGATACATACTGGATCACTGATACATGCTGGATCACTGATACATACTGGATCACTGATACATGCTGGATCACTGATACATAATGAATCAGTCAGCATGTTGATCTGTTTAATAACTGCAGAATGCTTCTCTTGGTCGGCTTCAAACCTTAATTAGATAAAATTTTAGACTGAAGGTTTTGTCTACAAAGAAGTGTCATAAATACATTAGCATTATATAATGAATTTAGGAATTAACAGCAATATTTTTAATTTTTATTATGAAACTCGTTAATTACAAATGCAGTTTGTGACTACAAATATTTTGATCAATAACATCGCTGATTAACTCACAGGTAAACATTATCATCTGATGACCAGTTTATACAAATTTAATCAGGAACATGGATAAAAAATGTGACCTTATTAAGTCCATGGAAAATATCTCAGTAGCAAATATATCTATATATACATATATATATATATATATATATATATATATATATATATATATATATATATATATATATATATATATATATATATATATATATATATATATATATATATATATATATATATATATATATATATATATATATTATATATATATATATATATTAGCCTTGTTCAAGTGGCTTACATTTACGGTCTTATTAATATTATTGCTTATTATCTATTTATTTTTTAATCATGGAAAAACGCTAAACCTGTAGGTAAGTCACTCGTGCCGGCTGAGCGGCTAGTTTATTGTGCTCCCGCAGCTCGTCCTGTGAACGCTAGAGTAACAAGACCAGAATTACAGAGGTCACAAGGGGCGTTCTTCAGACTCAATTCTGTAACGTTATATCTTTAAACATATAAATGTTATTTCATATATTACAATTTATATTTTACTAAGCTGAGCTAATCTACACAATTCAGTATGGATATAAAATTGCAGTCAGTTTTAAGCATCTTATTACCACTAAAATCATTTATCATTATTGGTTTACGGTCTGATGAAGTAACAGATGACTGACCTCGCCAGTGCAACGTGTGGATACAACCTCGAGATTTCAGATTTTGGGATTATAGTGCTCCTGGAGGATGGGAGGTAAAGAGGAGTGATCTGAGGGAGACAAGAGTAGTTCCAGCCGACTGTGATGTTAGGCGCATGTGCGGTGTTAAAATTTTTCGGTAAGGGGAACGCTTCGCCACGAGGAATGGAGAAACTCTTCACAGCGAAACGTTTCCTCCGTAAAATATCCTGACATTGTACATGTGTCTTATTTCATATTTATGGGTAATTTATATCATAACTTCTCCAGTAAACTCTATGAAGACTCCTTCGTAAACCTGAGGATACTTCCCTCCAGGTGTTTGACACTTCCCTCCATTTGTCTCACACTTCCCTCCAGGTGTCTCACACTTCCCTCCAGGTGTCTCACACTTCCCTCCAGGTGTCTCACACTTCCCTCCAGGTGTCTGACACACAATATGTTCAGACCTGCCCTTTAATTAGCTTTTGAACAATTCTACTAACGTGTAACATTTGACACAACTGAGTCAAGTTTCTGTCTGTTACGAATACAAAATCAGTAAGAGTCTCCGAACCTTGAAAATACGTTAAACCCGTATGGGTCACACCCTAAGCCGGAAGAATGTACTACTTAGCTCACATGGACAGTTCTCAGATATACAGGAGAATCATTTATTTGCTACAAAAACACTGCAGTCAATGTTACTTGCACAAAGTGATGTTAATGTTGCTGGCAATAGATGCTGTTAATATTGCTCATACAAGATGCTGTTAACGTTGATCATACAAGATGCAGTTAATGTGGCTCATACAAGATGCTGTCGATGAAGTCAATGTGGTCAGCTACGCTGGTAAAGATGCCAGGCATGATAGATTCCTTCTCACAGCTGCCAGCGTAGCTAGCGATCCCCACCAGGTAGAGCTGACCTTGCTTGTTCTTCAAGGAGAGTGGACCTCCCTCGTCACCCTGTCAGAGACACAGATGCCCGATCAGAATCATTATTATTATTACTATTACATTCACGGGGTTAGCCGTGAGAACCACAGGGGCCATGTAGATCACTGCGAATGGGAAGCAATGAAGTTCGATCACGGGAAGGGGAGGAGAGGTTCACTTCCAGGATTAAGAACCCCTCACCATCAACAAAGTACCTGAAGAATGAGACACTTCTGCAACATTTGGGAATCTTTATTGTGGTAACATTTCGCCAATCAATGGCTTCTTCAGTCCAATGTTGCAAGTGTGTCTCATTTCGCCAGTCAATGGCTTCTTCAGTCCAATGTTGCACCGTGTCTCATCACCTAGTCGATTTTTTAACCCATTTACGTCATACAAACAAGGTACCTCCCTCTCACGTTTATTTAGTAATAGAACTTATGATTAACTCACTTTACATAATCCTCTGCCCTCGTAGCCAGCACACATGACGTCTCTGCCCTGCAGCAGCTTCGGGTAAGCAACCTGCAGCTGCTTCTTCAGGTTCTTCTCTTCGTACACTTCCTCACACTTGGCTGAGGATATTACCTTCAAATCCGCCTCTTGCAGGATGGGAGATTTATGGGCTGTGAAACAGCATAATTTAGTAAGTTAGGTTAGGTGTGACACTGCTTGGTTTATTTGTGTTATTCAGATATATTTGAAATTCGAAGACCTAGATTAAACAGAACGTTTTTGTTTCGATATTGGTCATCTTTTATGTTTGGTAATTGTTCTTTATTGTTTTAGCACTGATGATGGAGTTTGATATTCCGAAATGTTTGAATGATAAATGAAGATCTTAAGAAATTTTGGGAAATTCTGGAAAGTTTGTGAAATTTTGATTCCCGTTCAGTCTTTATGATCAAAATACACGCGTCTTCTTCTTCTGATTGAATAACTTCACCGTTTAATGGCTGATGCGTCTTACGGCCAGGATAATTTGCAGTTAATTTGAGTGTGGGCAAATTTGTTAATGCAATATGTGTTTTAAACATGGAATCTTTGCATTTATCAAATTGGATATACTTCAACACAAACATTTTTTTTTTCTTAAAAACTGTAGAGAATTTTAAAACTTATACAAATGCAAAAAAAAAAAAAAAAGAAAAAGAAAATTTTTAAATATTGAAAACTCGCATTTTTATGGTATTTTTAAATTGCCTGAGTTGAGTGAACCTTAAATACTACACGACGTGATGCCAGAGCCGGCCACCTGTTAGCTACAAGTTTCTGGTTCCATCTAAGGTTTTCACTTATAACTTCACAACGCTTTATTTAATCGCTTTCGGATTTCAACCCCTGGTCAGCTATTACGAGATGAAGGTTCATAAAACAAGTGACAGGCGCAGGTGCTCTGTACACAACTTTATACTGACCATATCCAAAATTAGTTTACACGAGACTGTTTATTAAAGATTCAAATCAATAAACAGGTCTTTTACAAGTGTTATAACAGTAAGCCATATAAATGACCGTTTTTAACACAATTTTTTATTGCAGTTTTCCATAGCCAGCGAGCACGAAGCCTTTATTAAAATACTCATATTGAAGTTTAAACTGCATGAGAAGATTCTATGGTAGCAAAAATGAAGTTTAAAATTGAGTTGGTGCTGGGATGACACACACACACACACACACACACACACACACACACACACACACACACACACACACACACACACACACACACACACACACACACACACACACACAACTCTGGGGCAACATAAACAAACCTACAGATATTCCAGATATTCTTATCAGTTGGTTATGACATAAATGATTATTGGAACATCAAGTTAAGGACGATTACTTTTTATTTCCTATTGTATTCAAGTCTGAGTTTCTCATTCGACTGACTTCAAACCTTCAGCCCAACAACTTGATAATGCAACTTCTGACCGCCTTCAAACTTAATGTTAGATGATTATGGAACATTGATCTAAGTGAGATAACTACAAAATGCCTCTTCAGCTTGGTTTTAAACTTTTAAAGCTGATCTTTGTCGAAGAAAAGTTGGAATTTGTGTTGGGATATTAGTTTCCATGTGATAACTTGTGAACGTTTTTTCCTTTTCACATAAAACCCTCAATGCTAATGTTTAATTGCGTTACAAACTCATGCCGCACTCTGCACTACGCCTTTCGCATGCACCGAGGTGCAGAGAACTAGGGTTATGCTACAAGTGGATACCTTTCTCGGATAGTGCAGTGACCTAAATATATCTAGCTTTCCTTTTGCTTAAAAGCAAGATGGGGAAAAGAGTAGCGTGTCCGTATCTTGCTTATTGCAGGGAGGATCATGATCACTGAATGACCCACACGGGTTGCATGCAAATTTATTATAAAACCAAGACTGAACTCACTCTCATTGACGAGGCCAAAGCCTGAACCTGTAACCCAGGAGTCCGTAGGGGGTCGAACGCCGGCGACGCAGTAAGGAAATACCACTTTATTGAATTCTATCTTCTCACTTGTCTGCAGCAACGCTACGTCATTGTAGCGTACCGGCGAGGCGGGGCTGTGGAGGAGGAAATGGTGGCTGGTAGGTGTGGTTGTGACGTGGTGGATGGTAGGTGTGGTTGTGACGTGATGGATGGTAGGTGTGGTTGTGACGTGGTGGATGGTAGGTGTGGTTGTGACGTGGTGGATGGTAGGTGTGGTTGTGACGTGGTGGATGGTAGGTGTGGTTGTGACGTGATGGATGGTAGGTGTGGTTGTGACGTGATGGATGGTAGGTGTGGTTGTGACGTGATGGATGGTAGGTGTGGTTGTGACGTGGTGGATGGTAGGTGTGGTTGTGACGTGGTGGATGGTAGGTGTGGTTGTGAGGTGGTGGATGGTAGGTGTGGTTGTGACGTGGTGGATGGTAGGTGTGGTTGTGACGTGATGGACGGTAGGTGTGGTTGTGACGTGGTGGATGGTAGGTGTGGTTGTGACGTGGTAGATGGTAGGTGTGGTTGTGATGTGGGGGATGGTAGGTGTGGTTGTGACGTGGTGGATGGTAGGTGTGGTTGTGACGTGGTGGATGGTAGGTGTGGTTGTGACGTGATGGATGGTAGGTGTGGTTGTGACGTGGTGGATGGTAGGTGTGGTTGTGACGTGGTGGATGGTAGGTGTGGTTGTGACGTGATGGATGGTAGGTGTGGTTGTGACGTGGTGGATGGGAGGTGTGGTTGTGACGTGGTGGATGGTAGGTGTGGTTGTGACGTGGTGGATGGTAGGTGTGGTTGTGACGTGGTGGATGGTAGGTGTGGTTGTGACGTGATGGATGGTAGGTGTGGTTGTGACGTGGTGGATGGTAGGTGTGGTTGTGACGTGGTGGATGGTAGGTGTGGTTGTGACGTGGTGGATGGTAGGTGTGGTTGTGACGTGGTGGATGGTAGGTGTGGTTGTGACGTGGTGGATGGTAGGTGTGGTTGTGACGTGGTGGATGGTAGGTGTGGTAGTGACGTGGTGGATGGTAGGTGTGGTTGTGACGTGATGGATGGTAGGTGTGGTTGTGACGTGATGGATGGTAGGTGTGGTTGTGACGTAGTGGATGGTAGGTGTGGTTGTGACGTGGTGGATGGTAGGTGTGGTTGTGACGTGGTGGATGGTAGGTGTGGTTGTGACGTGGTGGATGGTAGGTGTGGTTGTGACGTGGTGGATGGTAGGTGTGGTTGTGACGTGGTGGATGGTAGGTGTGGTTGTGACGTGATGGATGGTAGGTGTGGTTGTGACGTGGTGGATGGTAGGTGTGGTTGTGACGTGATGGATGGTAGGTGTGGTTGTGACGTGATGGATGGTAGGTATGGTTGTGACGTGGTGGATGGTAGGTGTGGTTGTGACGTGATGGATGGTAGGTGTGGTTGTGACGTGGTGGATGGTAGGTGTGGTTGTGACGTGGTGGATGGTAGGTGTGGTTGTGACGTGGTGGATGGTAGGTGTGGTTGTGACGTGATGGATGGTAGGTGTGGTTGTGACGTGGTGGATGGTAGGTGTGGTTGTGACGTGGTGGATGGTAGGTGTGGTTGTGACGTGGTGGATGGTAGGTGTGGTTGTGACGTGGTAGGTGATAGGTGTGGTTGTGACGTGATGGATGGTAGGTGTGGTTGTGACGTGGTGGATGGTAGGTGTGGTTGTGATGTGGTGGATGGTAGGTGTGGTTGTGACGTGGTGGATGGTAGGTGTGGTTGTGACGTGGTGGATGGTAGGTGTGGTTGTGACGTGGTGGATGGTAGGTGTGGTTGTGACGTGGTGGATGGTAGGTGTGGTTGTGACGTGGTGGATGGTAGGTGTGGTTGTGACGTGGTGGATGGTAGGTGTGGTTGTGACGTGGTAGGTGGTAGGTGTGGTTGTGACGTGATGGATGGTAGGTGTGGTTGTGACGTGGTGGATGGTAGGTGTGGTTGTGACGTGGTGGATGGTAGGTGTGGTTGTGACGTGGTGGATGGTAGGTGTGGTTGTGACGTGATGGATGGTAGGTGTGGTTGTGACGTGGTGGATGGTAGGTGTGGTTGTGACGTGGTGGATGGTAGGTGTGGTTGTGACGTGGTGGATGGTAGGTGTGGTTGTGACGTGGTGGATGGTAGGTGTGGTTGTGACGTGGTGGATGGTAGGTGTGGTTGTGACGTGGTGGATGGTAGGTGTGGTAGTGACGTGGTGGATGGTAGGTGTGGTTGTGACGTGATGGATGGTAGGTGTGGTTGTGACGTGATGGATGGTAGGTGTGGTTGTGACGTAGTGGATGGTAGGTGTGGTTGTGACGTGGTGGATGGTAGGTGTGGTTGTGACGTGGTGGATGGTAGGTGTGGTTGTGACGTGGTGGATGGTAGGTGTGGTTGTGACGTGGTGGATGGTAGGTGTGGTTGTGACGTGGTGGATGGTAGGTGTGGTTGTGACGTGATGGCAAGTTGGTGTGGTTGTGACGTTGTGGATGGTAGGTGTGGTTGTGACGTGATGGATGGTAGGTGTGGTTGTGACGTGATGGATGGTAGGTATGGTTGTGACGTGGTGGATGGTAGGTGTGGTTGTGACGTGATGGATTGTAGGTGTGGTTGTGACGTGGTGGATGGTAGGTGTGGTTGTGACGTGGTGGATGGTAGGTGTGGTTGTGACGTGGTGGATGGTAGGTGTGGTTGTGACGTGATGGATGGTAGGTGTGGTTGTGACGTGGTGGATGGTAGGTGTGGTTGTGACGTGGTGGATGGTAGGTGTGGTTGTGACGTGGTGGATGGTAGGTGTGGTTGTGACGTGGTAGGTGATAGGTGTGGTTGTGACGTGATGGATGGTAGGTGTGGTTGTGACGTGGTGGATGGTAGGTGTGGTTGTGATGTGGTGGATGGTAGGTGTGGTTGTGACGTGGTGGATGGTAGGTGTGGTTGTGACGTGCTGGATGGTAGGTGTGGTTGTGACGTGGTGGATGGTAGGTGTGGTTGTGACGTGGTGGATGGTAGGTGTGGTTGTGACGTGGTGGATGGTAGGTGTGGTTGTGACGTGGTGGATGGTAGGTGTGGTTGTGACGTGGTAGGTGGTAGGTGTGGTTGTGACGTGATGGATGGTAGGTGTGGTTGTGACGTGGTGGATGGTAGGTGTGGTTGTGACGTGGTGGATGGTAGGTGTGGTTGTGACGTGATGGATGGTAGGTGTGGTTGTGACGTGGTGGATGGTAGGTGTGGTTGTGACGTGGTGGATGGTAGGTATGGTTGTGACGTGATGGATGGTAGGTGTGGTTGTGACGTGGTGGATGGTAGGTGTGGTTGTGACGTGGTGGATGGTAGGTGTGGTTGTGACGTGGTGGATGGTAGGTGTGGTTGTGACGTGGTGGATGGTAGGTGTGGTTGTGACGTGATGGATGGTAGGTGTGGTTGTGACGTGGTGGATGGTAGGTGTGGTTTTGACGTGGTGGATGGTAGGTGTGGTTGTGACGTGGTGGATGGTAGGTGTGGTTGTGACGTGGTGGATGGTAGGTGTGGTTGTGACGTGGTGGATGGTAGGTGTGGTTGTGACGTGGTGGATGGTAGGTGTGGTTGTGACGTGATGGATGGTAGGTGTGGTTGTGACGTGGTGGATGGTAGGTGTGGTTGTGACGTGGTGGATGGTAGGTGTGGTTGTGACGTGGTGGATGGTAGGTGTGGTTGTGACGTGGTGGATGGTAGGTGTGGTTGTGACGTGGTGGATGGTAGGTGTGGTTGTGACGTGATGGATGGTAGGTGTGGTTGTTACGTGATGGATGGTAGGTATGGTTGTGACGTGGTAGATGGTAGGTGTGGTTGTGACGTGATGGATGGTAGGTGTGGTTGTGACGTGGTGGATGGTAGGTGTGGTTGTGACGTGGTGGATGGTAGGTGTGGTTGTGACGTGGTGGATGGTAGGTGTGGTTGTGACGTGATGGATGGTAGGTGTGGTTGTGACGTGGTGGATGGTAGGTGTGGTTGTGACGTGGTGGATGGTAGGTGTGGTTGTGACGTGGTGGATGGTAGGTGTGGTTGTGACGTGGTGGATGGTAGGTGTGGTTGTGACGTGGTGGATGGTAGGTGTGGTTGTGACGTGGTGGATGGTAGGTGTGGTTGTGACGTGATGGATGGTAGGTGTGGTTGTGACGTGGTGGATGGTAGGTGTGGTTGTGACGTGATGGATGGTAGGTGTGGTTGTGACGTGATGGATGGTAGGTATGGTTGTGACGTGGTGGATGGTAGGTGTGGTTGTGACGTGGTGGATGGTAGGTGTGGTTGTGACGTGGTGGATGGTAGGTGTGGTTGTGACGTGGTGGATGGTAGGTGTGGTTGTGACGTGATGGATGGTAGGTGTGGTTGTGACGTGGTGGATGGTAGGTGTGGTTGTGACGTGGTGGATGGTAGGTGTGGTTGTGACGTGGTGGATGGTAGGTGTGGTTGTGACGTGGTAGGTGGTAGGTGTGGTTGTGACGTGATGGATGGTAGGTGTGGTTGTGACGTGGTGGATGGTAGGTGTGGTTGTGATGTGGTGGATGGTAGGTGTGGTTGTGACGTGGTGGATGGTAGGTGTGGTTGTGACGTGGTGGATGGTAGGTGTGGTTGTGACGTGGTGGATGGTAGGTGTGGTTGTGACGTGGTGGATGGTAGGTGTGGTTGTGACGTGGTGGATGGTAGGTGTGGTTGTGACGTGGTGGATGGTAGGTGTGGTTGTGACGTGGTAGGTGGTAGGTGTGGTTGTGACGTGATGGATGGTAGGTGTGGTTGTGACGTGGTGGATGGTAGGTGTGGTTGTGACGTGGTGGATGGTAGGTGTGGTTGTGACGTGATGGATGGTAGGTGTGGTTGTGACGTGGTGGATGGTAGGTGTGGTTGTGACGTGGTGGATGGTAGGTATGGTTGTGACGTGATGGATGGTAGGTGTGGTTGTGACGTGGTGGATGGTAGGTGTGGTTGTGACGTGGTGGATGGTAGGTGTGGTTGTGACGTGGTGGATGGTAGGTGTGGTTGTGACGTGGTGGATGGTAGGTGTGGTTGTGACGTGATGGATGGTAGGTGTGGTTGTGACGTGGTGGATGGTAGGTGTGGTTTTGACGTGGTGGATGGTAGGTGTGGTTGTGACGTGGTGGATGGTAGGTGTGGTTGTGACGTGGTGGATGGTAGGTGTGGTTGTGACGTGGTGGATGGTAGGTGTGGTTGTGACGTGGTGGATGGTAGGTGTGGTTGTGACGTGGTGGATGGTAGGTGTGGTTGTGACGTGGTGGATGGTAGGTGTGGTTGTGACGTGATGGATGGTAGGTGTGTTTGTGACGTGATGGATGGTAGGTGTGGTTGTGACGTGATGGATGGTAGGTGTGGTTGTGACGTGGTGGATGGTAGGTGTGGTTGTGACGTGATGGATGGTAGGTGTGGTTGTGACGTGATGGATGGTAGGTGTTGTTGTGACGTGATGGATGGTAGGTGTGGTTGTGACGTGATGGATGGTAGGTGTGGTTGTGACGTGGTGGAAGAAAGACATAGCGAAGGTTGGTTCATATTTATCTGTCATAATTATTATGTTCCTCGCTGACTCTGATAATCTTTACGAATTAATTAGTAAATATAAACTGATGATCATTAAACTGTATGCATATAATACAAAAAAGTAATGGAATAAGACACATGTGCAACACCTATGTATCTTTACTAGACACACGTATCGTCCGCACACCGGGTTTTTACAATCTAATCAAGGACCATAAGGATGATAATATTTATAGCGGAGCTAGATAAGAAGTGGTGAGCTGCAGCAGTTGCTGACGTGGCTACAAGTGAGCTGGGCCTACTAGTGGATCAAAGGTTATCAATAAAGATTCTCCGGGTGTTGCTCAGGTGTTTTATCCATCAATCTGTCAGTGCTGTGTATCTTTGATCTCATGATACATGTCTGGTAGAGCAACATCACGGACAATGTTGCAGAGGCAGCAACAGGAGTAATGAGGGGAATTTTTCTCAGAGGATAGTAGCGTGAGTGAATCCTCCAGCGTCCCAGAAATGCGAGAACCACGGCCGAATGCAACAATCACACCCCACCCGTCCTGGTATCCACAAACTTGGAGGTCCAGCCTACCCAACCCCATATAGGGTGGGGTGTGGGGGGGGCACGTGGGTGTGTGGTACTTGGCCGTGGCTTTCGTATATCTGAGAGAGACGCTGGAGGAGTCATTCACACTTCTATCCTCTGAGAAAACTTGCCCTCATTACTCCTGTTGCTACCTTGGCAATATTACACAGCTCCTGATGACGCACTGAGAAGTGTGAAAGTTCTTGAGCTTAAGATTTCCACCCCCCCCGTGGCTTGTCTTCCATTTGTATGTATATATATGTATGTATATATATATATATATATATATATATATATATATATATATATATATATATATATATATATATATATATATATATATATATATATATGCCGGTAAGTACTCCCCCCTTGTAAAAAAAAAAGGTTAAATGTCACTTACTCATAGTCAGGATGAACGAAGATGGTTTCAATACTGTAGTCTCTGGGGCGAGAGTTGGTTTCGTTCTCCTGTGAAAAATCTAGTTCTCCCAGCCTCACTGAACTCAGCCTAGAGAGAGAAGCAAGACAAACCATCCTTGTTATTATTATTATTATTATTATTATTATTATTATTATTATTATTATTATTATTATTATTATTATTATTATTATTATTATTATTTAGTGACTTTTGTACGGTGTGCGTCTAAAAACTTAGTACATATGAACGTTATATTGTGTTAAGTTATAATGTACGTTAAAATAGTGTGGAGAGAGAGAGAGAGAGAGAGAGAGAGAGAGAGAGAGAGAGAGAGAGAGAGAGAGAGAGAGAGAGAGAGAGAGAGAGAGAGAGAGAGAGAGAGAGAGAGAGAGACAGAGAGAGAGAGAGAGAGAGAGACAGATACTCACGGGTGGTCGGGGTCGAAGACACAGTACGCTGCCGTCAGCAGGAACCTGTCTGAGATTGGTGTAGCTCCACAGAATGTGTCCTTAATACTCAGCTTCACTGTTTGACCGGTTCGTAGATTTCATAAATGAAAGAGAGAACTTAATTTTAAATGAGTTCTTGCTAATTGACCAATTTTATCTATTCGGCACGACATATATAATGCATACACAGGGTCACTTAACATCTCCCATATATGTTTCTTACTCTGAGAAGTTAAGAGCCTTTAACTGCACTCTAATTAAGTTCAAAATAACTCGAGATATACTTAATATAGTCAAAATAAACTGGTTGAGAACAGTACCAGGAGCTGTAGTGGATGTGGAGTCTTCAGTTTTGGTGCTCTGCGGGAGAGAAACATCACAGTCTGGGTAACTGCATTATTTAATAAATCGAAGATGTTTCGCACAGTGACAAATGCATCATTACAATTATAATAACTATTATGTTAATTAGTCATACTACTATTATTATATTTATGAAGAAGGGCTAAGGAGGTAGGGGTCATAGTGCCTGGGACTGGGAGATAATCAGGTTCGATCCAAGAAAGGGGATGGTAGCTCCAATTTCTTGCATCAAGAGCCCTTCATTATGATCAAGACGCTTTGATGAGATTGTACTTATTATAGTTTCGATTAATTTTGTCTCTGTGTGAGCTATAATGTTTGATGTTGCCTCTGCGGGATATTTGGTGTATGTTTATGTACGTCACCTCGACCTGTGTGTGTGTGTGTGTGTGTGTGTGTGTGTGTGTGTGTGTGTGTGTGTGTTGTGTGTGTGTGTGTGTGTGTGTTGTGTGTGTGTAGGCGTGTAGGTGTGTAGGTGTGTATGTGTATATGCGTGAGTGTGTGTGTGTGTGTGTGTGTGTGTGTGTGTGTGTGTGTGTGTGTGTGTGTGTGTGTGTGTGTGTGTGTGTGTGTGTGTGTGTGTGTAGGCGTGTAGGTGTGTAGGTGTGTATGTGTATATGCGTGAGTGTGTGTGTGTGTGTGTGTGTGTGTGTGTGTGTGTGTGTACTCACCTAGTTGAACTCACCTAGTTGAGGTTGCGGGGGTCGAGTCCGAGCTCCTGGCCCCGCCTCTTCACTGATCGCTACTAGGTCACTCTCCCTGAGCCGTGAGCTTTATCGTACCTCTGCTTAAAGCTATGTATGGATCCTGCCTCCACTACATCGCTTCCCAAACTATTCCACTTACTGACTACTCTGTGGCTGAAGAAATACTTCCTAACATCCCTGTGATTCATCTGTGTCTTTAGCTTCCAACTGTGTCCCCTTGTTACTGTGTCCAATCTCTGGAACATCCTGTTTTTGTCCACCTTGTCAATTCCTCTCAGTATTTTGTATGTCGTTATCATGTCCCCCCTATCTCTCCTGTCCTCCAGTGTCGTCAGGTTGATTTCCCTTAACCTCTCCTCGTAGGACATACCTCTTAGCTCTGGGACTAGTCTTGTTGCAAACCTTTGCACTTTCTCTAGTTTCTTTACGTGCTTGGCTAGGTGTGGGTTCCAAACTGGTGCCGCATACTCCAATATGGGCCTAACGTATACGGTGTACAGGGTCCTGAACGATTCCTTATTAAGATGTCGGAATGCTGTTCTGAGGTTTGCTAGGCGCCCATATGCTGCAGCAGTTATTTGGTTGATGTGCGCTTCAGGAGATGTGCCTGGTGTTATACTCACCCCAAGATCTTTTTCCTTGAGTGAGGTTTGTAGTCTCTGACCCCCTAGACTGTACTCCGTTTGCGGCCTTCTTTGCCCTTCCCCAATCTTCATGACTTTGCACTTGGTGGGATTGAACTCCAGGAGCCAATTGCTGGACCAGTTCTGCAGCCTGTCCAGATCCCTTTGTAGTTCTGCCTGGTCTTCGATCGAGTGTATTCTTCTCATCAACTTCACGTCATCTGCAAACAGGGACACCTCAGAGTCTATTCCTTCCGTCATGTCGTTCACAAATACCAGAAACAGCACTGGTCCTAGGACTGACCCCTGCGGGACCCCGCTGGTCACAGGTGCCCACTCTGACACCTCGCCACGTACCATGACTCGCTGCTGTCTTCCTGACAAGTATTCCCTGATCCATTGTAGTGCCTTCCCTGTTATCCCTGCTTGGTCCTCCAGTTTTTGCACCAATCTCTTGTGTGGAACTGTGTCAAACGCCTTCTTGCAGTCCAAGAAAATGCAATCCACCCACCCCTCTCTCTCTTGTCTTACTGCTGTCACCATGTCATAGAACTCCAGTAGGTTTGTGACACAGGATTTCCCGTCCCTGAAACCATGCTGGCTGCTGTTGATGAGATCATTCCTTTCTAGGTGTTCCACCACTCTTCTCCTGATAATCTTCTCCATGATTTTGCATACTATACATGTCAGTGACACTGGTCTGTAGTTTAATGCTTCATGTCTGTCTCCTTTTTTAAAGATTGGGACTACATTTGCTGTCTTCCATGCCTCAGGCAATCTCCCTGTTTCGATAGATGTATTGAATATTGTTGTTAGGGGTGTGTGTGTGTGTGTGTGTAGGCGTGTAGATGTGTAGGTGTGTATGTGTATATGCGTGAGTGTGTGTGTGTGTGTGTGTGTGTGTGTGTGTGTGTGTGTGTGTGTGTGTGTGTGTGTGTGTGTGTGTGTATGTGTGTGTGTGTTGTGTGTGTGTGTGTGTGTGTGTGTAGGCGTGTAGATGTGTAGGTGTGTATGTGTATATGCGTGAGTGTGTGTGTGTGTGTGTGTGTGTGTGTGTGTGTGTGTGTGTAGGCGTGTAGATGTGTAGGTGTGTATGTGTATATGCGTGAGTGTGTGTGTGTGTGTGTGTGTGTGTGTGTGTGTGTGTGTGTGTGTGTGTGTGTGTGTGTGTGTGTGTGTGTAGGTGTGTAGGTGTGTTTGTGTTTTTGGGTGTGTGTGTGTGTGTGTGTGTGTGTGTGTGTGTGTGTGTGTGTGTGTGTGTGTGTGTGTGTGTGTGTGTGTGTGTGTGTGTGTGTGTAGGCGTGTAGGTGTGTATGTGTATATGCGTGAGTGTGTGTGTGTGTGTGTGTGTGTGTGTGTGTGTGTGTGTGTGTGTGTGTGTGTGTGTGTGTGTGTGTGTGTGTGTGTGTGTGTGTGTAGGTGTGTAGGTGTGTATGTGTATATGCGTGAGTGTGTGTGTGTGTGTGTGTGTGTGTGTGTGTGTGTGTGTGTGTGTGTGTGTGTGTGTGTGTGTGTGTGTGTGTGTGTGTGTGTGTGTGTGTGTGTGTGTGTGTAGGCGTGTAGGTGTGTAGGTGTGTATGTGTATATGCGTGAGTGTGTGTGTGTGTGTGTGTGTGTGTGTGTGTGTGTGTGTGTGTGTGTGTGTGTGTGTAGGCGTGTAGATGTGTAGGTGTGTATGTGTATATGCGTGAGTGTGTGTGTGTGTGTGTGTGTGTGTGTGTGTGTGTGTGTGTGTGTGTGTGTGTGTGTGTGTGTGTGTGTGTGTGTGTGTGTGTGTGTGTGTGTGTGGTGTGTGTGTGTGTGTGTGTAGGCGTGTAGGTGTGTAGGTGTGTATGTGTATATGCGTGAGTGTGTGTGTGTGTGTGTGTGTGTGTGTGTGTGTGTGTGTGTGTGTGTGTGTGTGTGTGTAGGAGTGTAGCTGTGTAGGTGTGTATGTGTATATGCGTGAGTGTGTGTGTGTGTGTGTGTGTGTGTGTGTGTGTGTGTGTGTGTGTGTGTGTGTGTGTGTGTGTGTGTGTGTGTGTATGTGTGTGTGTGTGTGTGGTGTGTGTGTGGTGTGTGTGTGGTGTGTGTGTAGGTGTGGTGTGTGTGTGGTGTGTGTGTGTGTGTGTGGTGTGTGTGGTGTGTGTGGTGTGTGTGTGTGTGGTGTGTGTGGTGTGTGTGTGTGGTGTGTATGTGTGTGGTGTGTGGGTGTGGTGTGTGGTGTGTGTGTGTGTGTGTGTGTGTGTGTGTGTGTGTGTGTGTGTGTGTGTGTGTTGTGTGTTTGTGTTGTGTGTGTGTGTGTGATTATGCGTGAGTGTGTGTGTGTGTGCGTGTGTGTGTGTGTGTGTGTGTGTGTGTGTGTGTGTGTGTGTGTGTGTGTGTGTGTTGGGTGTGTGTGTGTGTGTGTGTGTGTGTGTTGTGTGTGTGTGTGTTGTGTGTGTGTTGTTTGTGTGTTGTGTGTGTGTATGTGTCTGTGTGTGTGACCATTTTGTCCTAGGCACATGTCGATTAGACACTAGGCCTGTTGTATGTGTGTGTGTGTGTGTGTGTGTAGGTGTGCATGTGTATATGCGTGTGTGTGTGTGTGTAAGTGTGTGTACTCGCCTAGTTGAGGTTGCAGGGGTCGAGTCCAAGCTCCTGGCCCCTCCTCTTCACTGGTCGCCACTAGGTCACTCTCCCTGAACCATGAGCTTTATCGTACCTCTGCTTAAAGCTATGTATAGATCCTGCCTCCACTACATCTCTTCCCAAACTATTCCACTTCCTGACTACTCTGTGGCTGAAGAAATACTTCCTAACATCCCTGTGATTCATCTGTGTCTTCAGCTTCCAACTGTGTCCCCTTGTTGCTGTGTCCAGTCTCTGGAACATCCTGTCTTTGTCCACCTTGTCAATTCCTCTCAATATTTTGTAAGTCGTTAACATGTCCCCCCTATCTCTCCTGTCCTCCAGTGTGTGTGTGTGTGTGTGTGTGTGTGTGTGTGTGTGTGTGTGTGTGTGTGTGTGTGAATGCTGGTCAGTGACCTAGATGAGAATGGCTTCCCAGAGTGAGTGAAATTCTGGTAACGAACCACGAGCCTGTTCTCTCATCTGTCACTCTCATCCCTCACCCTCCACTCCCATCCTCACCTTCCACTCCCATTCCCCACCGTCCACTCCCATCCCTCACCTTCCACTCCCATCCCTCACCTTCCACTCCCATCTCTCACCCTCCACTCCCATCCCTCACCCTCCACTCCCATCTCTCACCCTCCACTCCTATCTCTCACCCTCTATTCCCATCCCATACCTGTCACTCCCATCCCTCCCCACCATTCCGCTGGGTACGTCTGTGGGGATATCCAAGGAGCCTGTACTTGTTGCCTGGGAAACCCAGAGTCCAGGACCACAAATAGAAGGAGCTCACCTTGACGCCGCGGTTCTGCTGCAGTGACCAAATTTACCCTTTATTATAATTTTTTCCCATATCACTGACATGGCTGAAAACGAAAATAATACAAGATCACACAGCCTGTTGTTGTTTGGAAAGTGTCTATATTTTGTTTTATACTGGACGTATGAGCAACTGCGCCTGTACACACTACCTAAGCTTGAGTTGCCACACTTACTGCAGCACTCACAGTCAAGTTGTCAGGGCGCTGAATTAGCCCATGTAAATGTGCACTAACAGAGTTGTATTCATCGAGTGTTCTGTTTTCGTAGGGTTCGAATCTCAGCTCTTGGCCACCCCGCTCCTTAAGCTACAATCCCCGGCATAATATTGTATTCATGGGTTCTCAAAGGTGAACAATGAAGGCAGGGGGTGTGGGTAGTGGGTAGTTACCTGTGGGGTACCAAGCTGAGGATCTGCTTCTCTCCTCCGCCTGTTGGGGAGGCTTCCTGAAGGATTTCTAGGACGACTAGAGTCCCTGGTGAAGCTGGAGAAACTAGATCCTCTTGGTGCATTTGGAGTGCGCCTGGAGACTATTGGCACGCCACATGCTGGAAGACCACAAAACATCACATCTGTTCTCTTCACAATGTAACCCGAGTCTATTTACATAAATCAGAGGAATGTATACTTAGCGTTTAGTTGATATTTGGGTCTTTGCAATGTATACAATGATGTCCCCCTTATCGGACACGTAAAAAATTTGTTTGCCATATATTTTCCGGATTGCAACATAACTTATATTAGAAATCTGTTTACATTGAGGTACTCTATCGACCCATAATAAAGAGATTTTGATTTATCGCTTTTCATACACCTCTTTCTCTATCACTCATCTTTTGTCAGTTCCCTTACTTTCATCTTTCACATGTGATTATGCATCTGCAGATTACCACAACCATGAACATCCCTTGTATCAGTGCAACCACCCAGACGAACAAGACCGACGCGACCAGCAAAAAACTTACGAAAACTAGGTTTGGTGATAGTGGGGCGCGAGTTAGGGCGCAAAGCGGGACCTGGAGAAGCACCCGACGAGGGTCTCGATGTGGGGTTGCAGAATCTGCAGGAAAGTGGACATAACTGCAGCATTTCTCTCTGATTGGAACTGCAGTTACCTCGATTAGCCAATATCTTGCACAGAACCGGCTCCTTATCCACGCACTCCCTGCCTGGCAGAGTAAGGTAAACACTTGTTTAAGGAGGAAAATAGATTCTATGGGACATTAAAATAAATATCTGAATTTCATTGGTTTCTGAATAACATAGTATCAATGTTTTACGCTAGTTGTGGTTTTCTAGCAGAGTAAGAGGAGTTTAGGCGAGACGATAAGAGAAGGGAAATACAGTAGATGTGATCCACTAGTCGTGGGTACTCACGGGTCTGGGCCTCTACGACGCTGAACAGAGCGTTCACCACGAACGCTAACACCCACGTCCACCTCAGTAACTGCTCCATCCTGCAGCTGCACCAGCAGGTACACCACCTGGCCGAGCTGCTGCTGCCTCTTCCACTTCACGACTCTTCTTACTGCTGCCTCAGCCACCTCACGACTCTTCTTACTGCTGCCTCAGCCACCTCACGACTCTTCTTACTGCTGCCTCAGCCACCTCACGACGCCGCACTTCTTTCCTATTGTTGGAAATCATTAAAGACTTTTAATACTTGGCCTTGCAAGCTGCAACTTATATTAGTTTATTGAAAAACAATTATAATTCTCTCATTGTTTCTGAATTAACCTTTTAAATGTGAACGTTACTGATGCTGTGCAGAAATATTTACAGTGCAAAATATATGCTGTGTCATAGCTAATTGCGAGTTTATTGTGTGTGTGTGTGTACTCACCTAGTTATACTCACCTAGTTGAGGTTGCAGGGGTCGAGTCACAGCTTGTGTGTGTGTGTGTGTGTGTGTGTGTGTGTGTGTGTACTCACCTAGTTGTAGTTGCAGGAGTCGAATCACAGCTTGTGTGTGTGTGTGTGTGTGTGTGTGTGTGTGTGCCAACTATTTCCTATCATATCGTGATGCAATGTGCGTGGCCAGAATGTGTAATAACATTGCAGGCAACAGTTTTATATCTCTCGCCAGCTGACCTTAATGAAGTCTTCAGACCTTAATGAAGTCAAATGACTTTATTGATGAGTCTTGTGATCTTCCTAAAGAGTCTCGTGACCTTACTGAAGAGTACTGTGACCTTATGGAAGAGTCTTGTGACCTTACTGAAGAGTCTTGTATTATCTTCTCTTCCGGTGTACGTATATCCTCCAGAGCCAATTTGGGCACCTGGGAAAATCTCTCAACTTGGGACTGACTCACATTGGACTGTTTCATTTGGGACTGACTCACATGGGATTGCTTCACTCGGGACTGTTTCACTTGGGACTGACTTACACAGGACTGGTTTCACTTGGGACTGACTTACATGGGACTATTTCACTTGGGGTACACTAGTTGTATCACCACATGACTCATTGTGGGACAAACCCCACACTGAGTCCCTCCACAGGTGACTATCGTAAGATCTGTGAGATGGGTGTATGAGTGGACCTGACCCTTCTCTTGCTAAGACTCTTCAAGGGGTTGCCTTAGTGCCTGCTAGGAGCTCTTGACCAAAGGAATTAGAGCTACCCTTCCGTTTCTCAGATCATATCTGATTGTCTTCCATGGTAATGGTCATCCATGCTGTATAACCATTAGAGCTTCAGCGCTTCTCCATGAATTTAAAATAAATAATAAGACTTTGATTTCCGTATCAGAGTGCTTGTTGACAAACCCAGGGCCGGATGTACTATGAGACTAATGAAGCTTAAACTTGAGGGCACCAATCCCGGAGGAGCCCCAGAAGCGACTTTAGTCCACATTGCTTAAAAATTTGGGTCTACTGTATGAGAAGGGGTTGCGAAGGAGACCCCCATAACAGTTCAAGCTGCAGGGTCCCAGAAATATAGGTTCTCCACTGGACAAACTAGTTATGTTCCTCCAATAAGTCCACGTAAGACACATTTCACATTTACGTTCATAACACTTTACGCTGTAAGAAAGTCCTTCACACTCTTGGCGACGTAAACAGTGTGTACAGCCAGACAATTTCTCTTTAATATATTTAGATAGAACCTTGTTTGTACATTTATGAAATCATATAGTAGAAGTCTCTTGCGAGTTTAGACCTTCGTGTTATCATTCGTCTATTTTTTTATTTAGACGGGGCAGAGGACAGCGTCTGAATCAGTAAATTTTTTTTTACCTTCCTAGTTATGTTCAGCCTCACATCGGGTGTATTTCCTCTCTTCTCTGGATGCTACTTCACAAAATCACTAAAAATGTCGCCCTGGTCGACTTTTCCTCCCTGGAGGAGTTTGGAAACACATTAGTCGTTCTTTAATACGTGAGGTATGTATGCAACTCACAATGCCTGTAGGGTCAGTGGTGGTGGGGCTACATATACATGCCTGTAGATAATTGGTTCAGAGAACCATTTTTCTTTGTATTGGACTGACGAAGGCAATGTGTTGCGGAACGTTCCCACAGTAAAGATACCCAAGTGTTGCACATGTGTCTAATTTATGAACTAAACAAGCCTATCAGGATTTGATTATTTTGCCAAAACTCGTACTGATAAGACAGGTCATTTAGCTTGATAGCTTCATAATACACTCCTTACCCTTTCTGCGAGCGATGGTCTATCGTGTGCATTCCATTGCTCACCAGCAAGCAACACATACGCACATCAACACAACAAAACCTCAGAGTATTAGTGTGGGACTACCTGAGACACGAGCATACATGGACAAGCAAACACACATCGTGGACATGGACAAGCACAATACCTGTAGCTACACGGGGATGTGTTGTACGAGAGAGAGAGAGAGAGAGAGAGATAGGACACACGTCCTCTCCACTGCTGGTCGTGGCTACACTAACCCGCTGCACTACTCTTCCCTGCCACACCGAGCCGCTTCACCTAAAGCCAAGTCTTCACGGCTTGTCTTATCCACCTTGATTCACCAGGATGACAAAACACAATAGGGTGTTATTTTCCGTGTTTGTGCCTCTCGTATGTCAGAAATTTCGAAACCGGAATTTCGAAACCTGAATGTTATACACAGGGAAGACGTCACTGAGGCGAAATATTTGCTACGGTACACAAGAATGTAGCAGTTCAGCCTCTGGCGAAGTCACTCGTTCATACCCACAATATTCCCTAATATTATACAAACTTCTGACACCACCTATTTCTAGTACTTCGTATGTCATTAGTCTATTCACTAAGAGGCGGGGTTAACATTTCATTATTTATTTCTAGAAAAGTTGGATTTTTACGAGACTTTCCAACTGGGTTAGATAATGTGGGGGGAAAGAAAACAGGTTATTTTGAAGCAGGTTTCTGGTCTCTGACACAAGCTGTGTTGCTGTCCAGTGAGTCTACCACCCTAACTAAACATCAGAGCGAGTACTGAAAGAGGTGCATCAATAAATATGCATAACACAAATAGTTTAATCAACAAAAGTGTGAAAATAATAGTGTGCCTTGTAGCAGGACTGAATGTATAAGTTATCATGACGTTTGTGTTAGCTAGTAGCTGACGTATTGAGGCAGGTGTGTCGCAAACCACCTCCACTCGCACGTCATAGGTGAGGTGCGCCGTATATCTTACACCTGCGCATTGTCTTGTATTCCACACAGGATGTATAGTTTTTGTATACAATGAGAGTTGTGTATTACTCTCAGCGTATATATGCTGTGAGTCTACTTTGATGCTTATTCTGGGTATTAAAGTATTCTGGGTTACCGTGTATTCTTAGTGACCCTAGTGCAGTCGATAGGCTTTAAATCCCGTGCACCAACCAACTGATATGATACACGTGCTGTGTACGGCACCCTACACCTGCACATGTATTGAGTGACGCACCTTACACATGATCATGCATTCATTGACACACCCTACACCTGCATATGCACTGGATGACACACCCTACACCTGCACATGTACTGGATGACACACCCTACACCTGCACATGTACTGACACACTCTACACATGCACATGGACTGAGTGACACTACACCTGCACATGTACTGAGTGACACTCTACACCTGCACATGCAATGAGTGAAACACTCTACACCTGCACATGAACTGAGTGAAACACTCTACACCTGCACATGTACTGAGTGACACTACACCTGCACATGTACTGAGTGACACACTCTACACCTGCACATGTACTGAGTGACACACTCTACACCTGCACATGTACTGAGTGACACTACACCTGCTCATGTACTGAGTGACACTACACCTGCACATGTACTGAGTGACACTACACCTACACATGTACTGAGTGTCACCCTACACCTGCACATGTATTGAGTGACACTCTACACCTGCACATGTATTGAGTGACACACCCTACACCTGCACATGTACTGAGTGACACGCCCTACACCTGCACATGTACTGAGTGACACACCTTACACCTGCACATGTACTGAGTGACACTACACCTGCACATGTACTGAGTGTCACCCTACACCTGCACATGTATTGAGTGACACTACACCTGCACATGAACTGAGTGACACACTCTACACCTACACATGTACTGAGTGTCACTCTACACCTGCACATGTACTGAGTGTCACACTACACCTGCACATGTACTGAGTGTCACACTACACCTGCACATGTACTGAGTGTCACTCTACACCTGCACATGTACTGAGTGTCACTCTACACCTGCACATGTACTGAGTGTCACTCTACACCTACACATGTACTGAGTGTCACTCTACACCTGCACATGTACTGAGTGTCACACTACACCTGCACATGTACTGAGTGTCACACTACACCTCCACATGTACTGAGTGTCACTCTACACCTGCACATGTACTGAGTGTCACTCTACACCTGCACATGTACTGAGTGTCACTCTACACCTGCACATGTACTGAGTATCACACTACACCTGCACATGTACTGAGTGTCACTCTACACCTGCACATGTACTGAGTGTCACTCTACACCTGCACATGTACTGAGTGTCACCCTACACCTGCACATGTATTGAGTGACACTACACCTGCACATGAACTGAGTGACACACTCTACACCTACACATGTACTGAGTGACACTCTACACCTGCGCATGTACTGAGTGTCACACTACACCTGCACATGTACTGAGTGTCACTCTACACCTGCACATGTACTGAGTGTCACTCTACACCTGCACATGTACTGAGTGTCACACTACACCTGCACATGTACTGAGTGTCACTCTACACCTGCACATGTACTGAGTGTCACACTACACCTGCACATGTACTGAGTGTCACTCTACACCTGCACATGTACTGAGTGTCACTCTACACCTGCACATGTACTGAGTGTCACACTACACCTGCACATGTACTGAGTGTCACTCTACACCTGCACATGTACTGAGTGTCACACTACACCTGCACATGTACTGAGTGTCACTCTACACCTGCACATGTACTGAGTGTCACTCTACACCTGCACATGTACTGAGTGTCACTCTACACCTGCACATGTACTGAGTGTCACTCTACACCTGCACATGTACTGAGTGTCACTCTACACCTGCACATGTACTGTCACACTACACCTGCACATGTACTGAGTGTCACTCTACACCTGCACATGTACTGTCACACTACACCTGCACATGTACTGAGTGTCACTCTACACCTGCACATGTACTGAGTGTCACTCTACACCTGCACATGTACTGAGTGTCACTCTACACCTGCACATGTACTGAGTGTCACACTACACCTGCACATGTACTGAGTGTCACTCTACACCTGCACATGTACTGATTGTCACTCTACACCTGCACATGTACTGTCACACTACACCTGCACATGTACTGAGTGTCACTCTACACCTGCACATGTACTGAGTGTCACTCTACACCTGCACATGTACTGTCACACTACACCTGCACACTGTTATATGGTGTATCGCTGTAGTTGTTATTGTTTTTCTGTCAATTATTGTTGTTGTTATTGTTATTGCAGTTGTAACCGACGTTATTGTGTTTGTGTTCAGGACGTTGTTCAGGACGTTGTTCAGGACGTTGTTCAGGACGTTGTTCAGGACGTTGTTCAGGACGTTGTTCAGGACGTTGTTCAGGACGTTGTTCAGGACGTTGTTCAGGACGTTGTTCAGGACGTTGTTCAGGATGTTGTTCAGGACGTTGTTCAGGACGTTGTTTAGGACGTTGTTCAGGACGTTGTTCAGGACGTTGTTCAGGATGTTGTTCAGGACGTTGTTCAGGACGTTGTTCAGGACGTTGTTCAGGACGTTGTTCAGGACGTTGTTCAGGACGTTGTTCAGAACGTTGTTCAGAACGTTGTTCAGGACGTTGTTCAGGACGTTGTTCAGGACGTTGTTCAGGACGTTGTTCAGGACGTTGTTCAGGACGTTGTTCAGAACGTTGTTCAGAACGTTGTTCAGGACGTTGTTCAGGACGTTGTTCAGGACGTTGTTCAGAACGTTGTTCAGGACGTTGTTCAGGACGTTGTTCAGGACGTTGTTCAGGACGTTGTTCAGGACGTTGTTCAGGACGTTGTTCAGGACGTTGTTTAGGACGTTGTTCAGAACGTTGTTCAGAACGTTGTTCAGGACGTTGTTCAGGACGTTGTTCAGGACGTTGTTCAGGACGTTGTTCAGGACGTTGTTCAGGACGTTGTTCAGGACGTTGTTCAGGACGTTGTTCAGGACGTTGTTCAGGACGTTGTTCAGGACGTTGTTCAGGACGTTGTTCAGGACGTTGTTCAGAACGTTGTTCAGAACGTTGTTCAGGACGTTGTTCAGGACGTTGTTCAGGACGTTGTTCAGGACGTTGTTCAGGACGTTGTTCAGGACGTTGTTCAGGACGTTGTTCAGGACGTTGTTCAGGACGTTGTTCAGGACGTTGTTCAGCACGTTGTTCAGTACGTTGTTCAGGACGTTGTTCAGGACGTTGTTCAGGACGTTGTTCAGGACGTTGTTCAGGACGTTGTTCAGGACGTTGTTCAGGACGTTGTTCAGGACGTTGTTCAGGACGTTGTTCAGGACGTTGTTCAGGACGTTGTTCAGGACGTTGTTCAGGACGTTGTTCAGGACGTTGTTCAGGACGTTGTTCAGGACGTTGTTCAGGACGTTGTTCAGGACGTTGTTCAGGACGTTGTTCAGGACGTTGTCCAGGACGTTGTTCAGGACGTTGTCCAGGACGTTGTTCAGGACGTTGCTCAGGACGTTGTTCAGGACGTTGTTCAGAACGTTGTTCAGGACGTTGTTCAGGACGTTGTTCAGGACGTTGTTCAGGACGTTGTTCAGGACGTTGTTCAGGACGTTGTTCAGGACGTTGTTCAGGACGTTGTTCAGGACGTTGTTCAGGACGTTGTTCAGGACATTGTTCAGGACGTTGTTCAGGACGTTGTTCAGGACGTTGTTCAGGACATGTTGTTGGACGTTGTTCAGTTGTTCAGGACATTGCTTTTGTTGTGGACACACACATGTTGTTGTTGTTGTTGTTGTTGTTGTTGTTGTTGTTGTTGTTGTTGTTGTTGTTGTTAATGCTGTCATTGTGGATGTTTGCTGTTATTGCTGCATTTGTTATCACTGTTGTTACTGTCGTTGTGGTTTGTTATTGTTGTTCAGTTGCCTGTTGTCATTTTTCCTGTTGTTGTTCTCTACTTTTCCGTTTTAACCGTTGCTGATGGTGTTCCTGTTGTCGATATGGTTGTTATTGTACTTGTCGTGATTACTGTGTTTGTTAGTGGTTATTAATGTTTTTGTTAGTGGTGATTGCTGTTTTTGTTAGTGGTAATTACTGTTTTGGTTAGTGGTGATTGCTGTTTTTGTTAGTTGTGATTACTGATTTTGTTAGTGGTAATTACTGTTTTTGTTAGTGATGATTACTGTTTTTGTTAGTGGTGATTACTGTTTTTGT
>NC_091315.1:35368898-35393898 GCF_038502225.1 Cherax quadricarinatus
CCCCCGCCCCCACAACCCCCCTACTACCACCCTCCCCTTCACTCCCAACCACTACCACTGCTCCCACCACAAACTACCCCCACTCCCACTGCCCCCAAAACCCACTACTACTACTACGGGCCACACCACCCCCATTTCACACTACTACTGCAAATACTCCCACTCCCACCCCGCCACTATTTACTATCACACTCAGCCACCAACCCCCTACCCCCACTACTACCTCACCCCCACCCCCACTCCCACCCCCACCCACCCCCACCCCCACCACCGCCCCCACCCCCACCACTGCCCCCGCACCCCCACCACCCCCGGCCACCCCCACCCCCACCCCCACCCACCATTTTAACCCCACCCCCACCTTTTTTTCCCACCCCCACCAAGTCACCACAACACCACCACCCCCACCACCAAACCACCACAACCACAACCAGCACCACCCCCAACAATTGATATTTACGCCCACCCCCCACCACCACCACCGTTTCCCACTACCACGCTCCCACCAGCCATTATTCCCAATTGTTACCACAATAACTACTACTCATTACATGACAAATTTCTACTACGACTACTACCACTACTACTACTATTTGCTACTAGCCCCTTACTTATTACTCCCACTGTTACCAATCCCACCACCGACAAAACCCACTATTTACCACTGCCACTCCCACTACTGCCCCCGCTATTTCCCCCCCATTTTACGACTGACCACAAACCACTCCCCCAAAATACCACTGTTACCAAAACCCACTACTCCCCCCGCTACCCCCACTCCCACCCCCACTGCCACCCCAAATTACCCACCACACACAACTCCCACTACCCCCGCTACTACCCCCACTCCCACGCACACAACCCCCAAAACTACCACTACCACTCCCCCATCAAAACCCAATATTTACCCCCATTACTAACGGCCACCACCCCCGCCCCCAAAACCACCACCCCCACCACCACTACCCCCACCACCCCCACCACCACCGCCCCCACCACCCCCGGGCCCCCACCACCCCCACCGCCCCCCAAAACCCCCACCACCACCACCCCCGGGGCCACCACCACCACCACCACCGCCGCCAATACACCACGCCACCACCACCCCCCCCCCACCACAGCCACCACCACCCCCCACCACCACCGCCACCACCACCACCACCACCACCGCCACCACCACCACCACCACCACCACCACCACCACCACCACCATTTTTAACCATTCCCCATACCCCCACCCCCACCCCCCGTTCCCACAAATACTACCACTCCCACTACCACTATTTCCCAAAAAGGTTCTAAACAAAATATCTCCCCTTTTGATATCACAAAAACCCCCACTACTCCCAATGCCGTTCCCCATCCCACCCCCAAACCCAAATTAATACCCCCGTTACTACAAAAACTACCACTGCCATTGCCCCCCACTACCTTCAAACGCCCAATACCACTCCCACTACCCAAAGCCCCGTTCCCAACTCCCACCCCCACCCCCAAATCCCCGCCACTTTTCCCCACAACTACCCCCACCCCCGCTACTACTACCATACACGCAATAAAAATTCCCAAATTTTACCACAACTACTAAACCACTGCTACTACTCCCACCATGCCACTATTTTACTCATTTACTGCTACTACCCCCACCAACACACAACTACCATTCCCACTCCCATTCCCATCACCCAAAAGGGCAACCCCCACCAAACCACCCCTCACCACTCCCCGGCCCCCACAACCACCACCACTACTACCACCCCCACCACACCACCACCCCCACCACCACCACCCCCGGCCCACCCCCACCCCCACCGCCACCACCACCACCCCCCAACCCCCCACCACCACCACCCCCGCCACCACCACCACCACCCCCGCCCCCCAACAAAACCACGGGCCACCCCCACCACCCCCGCCCCCAAAGCCACCACCCCACCACACCACCCCACCCCCACCCCCACCACCGCCCCCACCCCCACCCCCATTTACTCCCAATACTATTTTTAAAATTTTTTCTCCCATATTTACTCCCACCCCCGTTAAAAAATCCCACCACTGCTACTACCACTATACCATTGTTACCAAAACCCAAAACTGCCCCCGATACCACGACCCCCACCACTCCCAATACCCCCGCTTCATACCCCCGCTCCCCCAACCACTATTACCCCCTTTTCCCCAAAAATAACTACTACCTTTTGTTACTACCCCCATTCTACAACGACTCCCACCACTACTACTACCCCCACAAAACCCCGTTCCCATTCCCCTGCTCCCCACCAAATCCCGCCACTTTTAAATTTTAACTCCACTACCCCCGCTCCCACTATTTCCCCGCCATGCTACCCCCAAATTCCCACCCCCGTTACCAAAACCCACTACCCCCCCCCCTCCACTACTCCCACCCCCAAATCCCTCCCCGCCCCCGCCCCAAACCACCACTACCGCTACCATCACTCCCACTACTCCCAACCCCATTTTTTTTCCCAATTCCCCCATTTTGCAACCCCCACCCCCAAATTTTATTCACAACCCCACCACCGCAAATACCACTACCCCCAAAAGGTTCCCAAACTAGTACCCCCGCTACCATTGATATTTAAGGACCCCCACCACTCCCACTAGGGGCTTCCACTACCGCAAACCACCACCAAATTTACCCCCGTTCCCACAATAACTACCCCCGCCATTCCCAGGGATCCAGGGCCCCTACTACGACTACCCACCACTACTACCACTCCCCTCCCACTAGCACTGACTAACTGCTCCCGCCCCACCAATACTACCCCCGTTACTAAAACCCACTACTACCATGCTACTCCCACTACCCCCACTGCCCCCACCACTACAAAGGACTGTTACTAAACCACTACACCAAACTACCCCCGTTACTAAAACCCACCCCCCACTCCCACAAATACTACTACGGGGCTCCCGGTTACTACCACTACCACCGTTACCCAACTACTACCACCCCCGGCCCACTACTCCCAAAAAACCGCTACTAAACCCACCATTACTCCCACTACCCCCACCGTACACAATTCCACTACCATTTATTTCACTGCAAATATTTACCTATTTAAACTTACTAAACATTACTACTACTACTACTACTATTACTGCTAAAATGCTATTTCCAACTACTACCCCCCACTCCCACTGCCCCCAACAACCACCCCCACTCCCCAACCTACCACCGCCCCCACTACCAGGGGCTCCCATTTACTCCCCAAATCCCACCAACCACCCCCACCCCCACCGCCCCCACTACCACACCACCGCCCCCACACCCACGGGGCCACCACTACCCCCACGGGCCACCACAGCCACCCCACCACCCCCGCCCCCACCCCCACCACCACCCCCCCACCACTACCACCACCACCACCACCACCACCCCCACCACCAATCTTAACCTTTTCCCCCACCATATCCCCACCCCCACCACCGCCACTACAACACCCCCAAAGCCCTACCATACTACCATTGTTCCCAAAACCCAGTACCACTGCTACTAGATCCCAGGGCCCACTACCACTCCCATTACTGCTCCCTTCCCCACTACCGCTACCAAACCACTTTTACCCCCGCCACTACAATAACTACTACCCCCATTGCCACTTACCATTAAAAACGACCCCAACACAATTTACCGCTCCCAGCCCCGTTATTTCCTTCGCTACTCCCACCACCAAACTGCCACTGTTCCCAAATTTTTTTCCCACCCCCCTACCATTACTACTCCCACTTACTTACCACCACCACCGTTACCAAACTACTCCCACCACCGCAAATACTACTACTACTCCCACGGCACCCAATTCCCGCCACTGTTATTTCCCAACTACTCCCAAACCTCCCACTACTACTACAAATACTGCTCCCCCCCCTTACTACCATAACTACCATTTCTTACTACAACTACTACCACCACCCCCACTCCCACTACTATTTCCACTCCCACCCCCTGTCACAAAATTTTTATTAAACCCACTACATCCCCCGTTACTACCACTCCCACTACCCCCGCCAAAACGTTTCCTACCACCATTACCCCCGCTACCACCCGTTCCCACTACTACTACATTTACAAATTTTTTCTACTGCCACCCCCAAATACCAAACTCCCAAACCGTTTACAACCCTTTTTACTATTTAGAGTTTGTTTTTCCCCGGGGGTACAGTTAAAAACCCCCCTCCAGGAGAGGAATGATCAAGTGTGGCTGAAGTCTCTGATTGTGTTCACCTAACAGTAAACTGTCACCTGGGAGGAGTGGTAGGTACTCGGCTAGTCGTGGGTGGCATCCTGGGCACCAGGTGACGCACTCTTAATACCTCCAGACTTTGTGAAGAAGTCGAGGTAGAAACCAGATATAATCCAGTTAAAAGGAATTTTTTTTTTTTTAGTAAAATGAATTTGGGAAGAGAGAGGACCCAGTAGCAATCAGTGAAGAGGCGGAGCCAGGAGCTGAGTATCGACCCCTGAAACCACAATTAAGTGAGTACACACACACACACACACACACACACACACACACACACACACACACACACACACACACACACACACACACACACACACACACACACACACACACACACACACACACACACACACACATACACACACACATACACACACACACACACACACACACACACACACACACACACACACACACACACACACACACACACACACACACACACACACACACACACACACACACACACACACACACACACACACACACACACACACACACACACACACACACACACACACACACACACACACACACACACACACACACACACACACACACACACACACACACACACACACACACACACACACATACACACACACACACACACACACACACACACACACACACACACACACACACACACACACACACACACACACACACACACACACACAAACACACACACACACACACACGTAATAACATCAACCAACCACAAACACTCGTGAACATTCCTCCAGTATTCACCTGCGAGTCAGTGTCGCTCCTCACAGACGAAGTTGGAAGAGACTGTATGAAACATTATGGCTTAACACTGACCGGAAGTGTCTTCAACAGTATGACGTCACAGTAACTATTGTTGCTGTTCTCACTAGCTTGTCTCTGTTTCCAGGTCATTGTTGCTGTTCTCACTAGCTTGTCTCTGTTTCCAGGTCATTGTTGCTGTTCTCACTAGCTTGTCTCTGTTTCATTGTTGCTGTTCACTAGGTCACTTGTCTCTGTTTCCAGGTCATTGTTGCTGTTCTCACTAGCTTGTCTCTGTTTTCAGGTCACTGTTGCTGTTCTCACTAGCTTGTCTCTGTTTCCAGGTCATTGTTGCTGTTCTCACTAGCTTGTCTCTGTTTCCAGGTCATTGTTGCTGTTCTCACTAGCTTGTCTCTGTTTCCAGGTCATTGTTGCTGTTGTCACTAGCTTGTCTCTGTTTCTGTTTCCAGGTCACTGTTGCTGTTCTCACTAGCTTGTCTCTGTTTCTGTTTCCAGGTCATTGTTGCTGTTCCCACTAGCTTGTCTCTGTTTCCAGGTCATTGTTGCTGTTCCCACTAGCTTGTCTCTGTTTCCAGGTTACTGTTGCTGTTCTCACTAGCTTGTCTCTGTTTCTGTTTCCAGGTCATTGTTGCTGTTCCCACTAGCTTGTCTCTGTTTCTGTTTCCAGGTCATTGTTGCTGTTCTCACTAGCTTGTCTCTGTTTCCAGGTCATTGTTGCTGTTCCCACTAGCTTGTCTCTGTTTCCAGGTCATTGTTGCTGTTCTCACTAGCTTGTCTCTGTTTCCAGGTCATTGTTGCTGTTCTCACTAGCTTGTCTCTGTTTCCAGGTCACTGTTGCTGTTCTCACTAGCTTGTCTCTGTTTCCAGGTCACTGTTGCTGTTCTCACTAGCTTGTCTCTGTTTCCAGGTCATTGTTGCTGTTCTCACTAGCTTGTCTCTGTTTCCAGGTCACTGTTGCTGTTGTCACTAGCTTGTCTCTGTTTCCAGGTTACTGTTGCCGTTCTCACTAGCTTGTCTCTGTTTCCAGGTCATTGTTGCTGTTCTCACTAGCTTGTCTCTGTTTCCAGGTCATTGTTGCTGTTGTCACTAGCTTGTCTCTGTTTCCAGGTCACTGTTGCTGTAGACACTAGCTTGTCTCTGTTTCCAGGTCACTGTTGCTGTTCTCACTAGCTTGTCTCTGTTTCCAGGTCATTGTTGCTGTTCTCACTAGCTTGTCTCTGTTTCCAGGTCATTGTTGCTGTTGTCACTAGCTTGTCTCTGTTTCCAGGTCACTGTTGCTGTAGACACTAGCTTGTCTCTGTTTCCAGGTCACTGTTGCTGTTCTCACTAGCTTGTCTCTGTTTCCAGGTCATTGTTGCTGTTCTCACTAGCTAGTCCCTATTTCCAGGCCACTGTTGCTGTTCTCACTAGCTTGTCTCTGTTTCCAGGTCATTGTTGCTGTTGTCACTAGCTTGTCTCTGTTTCCAGGTTACTGTTGCTGTTCTCACTAGCTTGTCTTTGTTTCCAGGTCATTGTTGCTGTTGTCACTAGCTTGTCTCTGTTTCCAGGTCACTGTTGCTGTTGTCACTAGCTTGTCTCTGTTTCCAGGTCAGTCTTGCTGTTCTCACTAGCTTGTCCCTGTTTCCAGGTCACTGTTGCTGTTCTCATGAGCTTGTCTCTGTTTCCAGGTCACTGTTGCTGTTCTCACGAGCTTGTCTCTGTTTCCAGGTCACTGTTGCTGTTCTCACTAGCTTGGCTCTGTTTCCATGTCACTGTTGCTGTTCTCACTAGCTTGTCACTGTTTCCAGGTCACTGTTGCTGTTGTCACTAGCTTGTCTCTGTCTCCAGGTCACTGTTGCTGTTCTCTCTAGCTTGTCTCTGTTTCCAGGTCACTGTTGCTGTTCTCTCTAGCTTGTCTCTGTTTCCAGGTCACTGTTGCTGTTCTCACTAGCTTGTCTCTGTTTCCAGGTCACTGTTGCTGTTGTCACTAGCTTCTCTCTGTTTCCAGTACACTGTTGCTGTTCTCACTAGCTTGTCTCTGTTTCCAGGTCATTCTTGCTGTTGTCACTAGCTTCTCTCTGTTTCCAGGTCACTGTTGCTGTTGTCACTAGCTTGTCTCTGTTTCCAGGTCACTGTTGCTGTTGGCACTAGCTTCTCCCTGTTTCCAGGTCACTGATGCTGTTGTCACTACCTTGTCCCTGTTTCCAGGTCACTGTTGCTGTTGTCATTATCTTCCCTGTTTCCAGGTCACTGTTGCTGTTGTTACTACCTTATCCCTGTCTCCAGGTCACTGTTGCTGTTGTTACTACCTTGTCCCTGTTTCCATGTCACTGTTGCTGTTGTCACTATCTTGTCCCTGTTTCCAGGTCACTGTTGCTGTTGTCACTACCTTGTCCCTTTTTCCAGGTCACTGTTGCAGTTGTTACTACCTTGTCCCTGTTTCCAGGTCGCTGTTGCTATTGTCACTACCTTGTCCCTGTTTCCAGGTCACTGTTGCTGTTGTCACTACCTTGTCCCTGTTTCCAGGTCACTGTTGCAGTTGTTATTACCTTGTCCCTGTTTCCAGGTCACTGTTGCTATTGTCACTACCTTGTCCCTGTTTCCAGGTCAATGTTGCTGTTGTCACTACCTTGTCCCTGTTTCCAGGTCACTGTTGCTGTTGTTACTACCTTGTCTCTTTTTCCAGGTCACTGTTGCTGTTGTCACTACATTGTCCCTGTTTCCAGGTCACTGTTGCTATTGTCACTACCTTGTCCATGTTTCCAGGTCACTGTTGCTGTTGTCACTACCTTGTCCCTGTTTCCAGGTCACTGTTGCTGTTGTCACTACCTTGTCCCTGTTTCCAGGTCAATGTTGCTGTTGTCACTACCTTGTCCCTCTTTCCAGGTCACTGTTGCTGTTGTCACTACCTTGTTCCTGTTTCCAGGTCACTGTTGCTGTTGTCACTACCTTGTCCCTGTTTCCAGGTCACTGTTGCTGTTGTCACTACCTTGTCCCTGTTTCCAGGTCACTGTTGCTGTTGTCACTACCTTGTCCCTGTTTCCAGGTCACTGTTGCTGTTGTCACTTCCTTGTCCCTGTTTCCAGGTCACTGTTGCTGTTGTCAGTACCTTGTCCCTGTTTCCAGGTCACTGTTGCTGTTGTCACTACCTTGTCCCTGTTTCCAGGTCAATGTTGCTGTTGTCACTACCTTGTCCCTGTTTCCAGGTCAATGTTGTTGTTGTCACTACCTTGTTCCTGTTCCCAGGTCAATGTTGCTGTTGTCACTACCTTGTCCCTGTTTCCAGGTCACTGTTGCTGTTGTCACTACCTTGTCCCTGTTTCCAGGTCAGTGTTGCTGTTGTCACTACCTTGTCCCTGTTTCCAGGTCAATGTTGCTGTTGTCACTACCTTGTTCCTGTTTCCAGGTCAATGTTGCTGTTGTCACTACCTTGTTCCTGTTTCCAGGTCACTGTTGCTGTTGTCACTACCTTGTCCCTGTTTCCAGGTCAGTGTTGCTGTTGTCACTACCTTGTCCCTGTTTCCAGGTCAATGTTGCTGTTGTCACTACCTTGTCCCTGTTTCCAGGTCAGTGTTGCTGTTGTCACTACCTTGTCCCTGTTTCCAGGTCACTGTTGCTGTTGTCACTACCTTGTCCCTGTTTCCAGGTCAATGTTGCTGTTGTCACTACCTTGTCCCTGTTTCCAGGTCACTGTTGCTGTTGTCACTACCTTGTCCCTGTTTCCAGGTCACTGTTGCTGTTGTCACTACCTTGTCCCTGTTTCCAGGTCACTGTTGCTGTTGTCACTACCTTGTCCCTGTTTCCAGGTCACTGTTGCTGTTGTCACTACCTTGTCCCTGTTTCCAGGTCAGTGTTGCTGTTGTCACTACCTTGTCCCTGTTTCCAGGTCAATGTTGCTGTTGTCACTACCTTGTTCCTGTTTCCAGGTCACTGTTGCTGTTGTCACTACCTTGTCCCTGTTTCCAGGTCACTGTTGCTGTTGTCACTACCTTGTCCCTGTTTCCAGGTCAGTGTTGCTGTTGTCACTACCTTGTCCCTGTTTCCAGGTCAATGTTGCTGTTGTCACTACCTTGTCCCTGTTTCCAGGTCAGTGTTGCTGTTGTCACTACCTTGTCCCTGTTTCCAGGTCACTGTTGCTGTTGTCACTACCTTGTCCCTGTTTCCAGGTCACTGTTGCTGTTGTCACTACCTTGTCCCTGTTTCCAGGTCACTGTTGCTGTTGTCACTACCTTGTCCCTGTTTCCAGGTCACTGTTGCTGTTGTCACTACCTTGTCCCTGTTTCCAGGTCACTGTTGCTGTTGTCACTACCTTGTCCCTGTTTCCAGGTCACTGTTGCAAACCCTCCAACAGGAAGCTGAAGTGTCACTTCCAATTAAATATAATTATTATTATTATTATTATTATTATTATTATTATTATTATTATTATTATTATTATTATTATTATTATTATTATTATTATTATTATTATAATCATCATCATCATATTATTTTTATGCGATACACTACTATGGGTTATCCAGCACAGGCTAGAAGCTGTTATCCTGCCTCACCTCGTTTACTAGCTAAGAGCTATTATCCTGCCTCACCTCGTTTACTAGCTAAGAGCTATTATCCTGCCTCACCTCGTTTACTAGCTAAGAGCTATTATCCTGCCTCACCTCGTTTACTAGCTAAGAGCTATTATCCTGCCTCACCTCGTTTACTAGCTAAGAGATATTATCCTGCCTCACCTCGTTTACTAGCTAAGAGATATTATCCTGCCTCACCTCGTTTACTAGCTAAGAGCTGTTATCCTGCCTCACCTCGTTAACTAGCTAAGAGATATTATCCTGCCTCACCTCGTTTACTAGCTAAGAGCTGTTATCCTGCCTCACCTCGTTAACTAGCTAAGAGATATTATCCTGCCTCACCTCGTTAACTAGCTAAGAGATATTATCCTGCCTCACCTCGTTTACTAGCTAAGAGCTGTTATCCTGCCTCACCTCGTTAACTAGCTAAGAGATATTATCCTGCCTCACCTCGTTTACTAGCTAAAAGCTGTTATCCTGCCTCACCTCGTTAACTAGCTAAGAGATATTATCCTGCCTCACCTCGTTTACTAGCTAAGAGCTATTATCCTGCCTCTTCTCGTTTACTAGCTAAGAGCTGTTATCCTGCCTCACCTCGTTTACTAGCTAAGAGCTATTATCCTGCCTCACCTCGTTTACTAGCTAAGAGCTAGTATCCTGCCTCACCTCGTTTACTAGCTAAGAGCTGTTATCATGCCTCACCTCGTTTACTAGCTAAGAGCTATTATCCTGCCTCTCCTCGTTTACTAGCTGAGAGCTGTTATCATGCCTCACCTCGTTTACTAGCTAAGAGCTGTTATCATGCCTCACCTCGTTTACTAGCTATGAGCTATTATCCGGCCTCACCTCGTTTACTAGCTAAGAGCTATTATCCTGCCTCACCTTGTTTAATAGCTATGAGCTATTATCCTGCCTCACCTCGTTTACTAGCTAAGAGCTGTTATCCTGCCTCACCTCGTTTACTAGCTAAGAGCTATTATCCTGCCTCTCCTCGTTTACTAGCTAAGAGCTATTTTCCTGCCTCACCTCGTTTACTAGCTAAGAGCTAGTATCCTGCCTCACCTCATTTACTAGCTAAGAGCTATTATCCTGCCTCACCTCGTTTACTAGCTAAGAGCTATTATCCTGCCTCACCTCGTTTACTAGCTAAGAGCTGTTATCCTGCCTCACCTCGTTTACTAGCTAAGAGCTATTATCCTGCCTCACCTCGTTTACTAGCTAAGAACTATTATCCTGCCTCACCTCGTTTACTAGCTAAGAGCTATTATCCTGCCTCACCTCGTTTACTAGCTAAGAGCTATTATCCTGCCTCACCTCGTTTACTAGCTATGAGCTATTATCCTGCCTCACCTCGTTTACTATCTAAGAGCTTTTATCCTGCCTCACCTCGTTTACTAGCTAAGAGCTATTATCCTACCTCACCTCGTTTACTAGCT
The DNA here is from genome assembly GCF_038502225.1 of Cherax quadricarinatus. Lineage (NCBI taxonomy): Eukaryota > Metazoa > Arthropoda > Malacostraca > Decapoda > Parastacidae > Cherax > Cherax quadricarinatus. The sequence continues at coordinate 35,379,924 of NC_091315.1, forward strand.
AAGAGCTGTTATCCTGCCTCACCTCGTTAATAGCTAAGAGATATTATCCTGCCTCACCTCGTTAAAAGCTAAGATATATTATCCTGCCTCACCTCGTTAATAGCTAAGAGATATTATCCTACCTCACCTCGTTTACTAGCTAATAGCTATTATCCTGCCTCACCTCGTTTACTAGCTAAGAGCTGTTATCCTGCCTCACCTTGTTTACTAGCTAAGAGCTATTATCCTGCCTCACCTCGTTTACTAGCTAAGAGATATTATCCTGTTTTACCTCGTTAATAGCTAAGATATATTATCCTGCCTCACCTCGTTTACTAGCTAAGAGCTGTTATCTTGCCTCACCTCGTTTACTAGCTAAGAGCTATTATCCTGTCTCACCTCGTTTACTAGCTAAGAGCTATTATCCTGCCTCACCTCGTTTACTAGCTAAGAACTATTATCCTGCCTCACCTCGTTTACTAGCTAAGAGCTGTTATCTTGCCTCACCTCGTTTACTAGCTAAGAGCTGTTATCTTGCCTCACCTCGTTTACTAGCTAAGAGCTATTATCCCGCCTCACCTCGTTTACTAGCTAAGAGCTATTATCCTGCCTCACCTCGTTTACTAGCTAAGAGCTATTATCCTGCCTCACCTCGTTTACTAGCTAATAGCTATTATCCTGCCTCACCTCGTTTACTAGCTAAGAGCTATTATCTTGCCTCACCTCGTTTACTAGCTAATAGCTATTATCCTGCCTCACCTCGTTTACTAGCTAAGAGCTATTATCCTGCCTCACCTCGTTTACTAGCTAAGAGCTATTATCCTGCCTCACCTCGTTTACTAGCTAAGAGCTATTATCCTGCCTCACCTCGTTTACTAGCTACGATCTATTATCCTGCCTCACCTCGCTTACTAGTTAAGAGCTATTATCCTGCCTCACCTCGTTTACTAGCTAAGAGCTGTTATCCTGCCTCACCTCGTTTACTAGCTAAGAGCTATTATCCTGCCTCACCTCGTTTACTAGCTAAGAGCTATTATCCTGCCTCACCTCGTTTACTAGCTACGATCTATTATCCTGCCTCACCTCGCTTACTAGTTAAGAGCTATTATCCTGCCTCACCTCGTTTACTAGCTAAGAGCTGTTATCTTGCCTCACCTCGTTTACTAGCTAAGAGCTATTATCCTGCCTCACCTCGTTTATTAGCTAAGAGCTATTATCCTGCCTCACTTCGTTTACTAGCTAAGAACTATTATCCTGCCTCACCTCGTTTACTAGCTAAGAGCTGTTATCTTGCCTCACCTCGTTTACTAGCTAAGAGCTATTATCCTGCCTCACCTCGTTTACTAGCTAAGAGCTATTATCCTGCCTCACCTCATTTACTAGCTAAGAGCTATTATCCTGCCTCACCTCGTTTACTAGCTAATAGCTATTATCCTGCCTCACCTCGTTTACTAGCTAAGAGCTATTATCTTGCCTCACCTCGTTTACTAGCTAATAGCTATTATCCTGCCTCACCTCGTTTACTAGCTAAGAGCTATTATCCTGCCTCACCTCGTTTACTAGCTAAGAGCTATTATCCTGCCTCACCTCGTTTACTAGCTAAGAGCTATTATCCTGCCTCACCTCGTTTACTAGCTAAGAGCTATTATCCTGCCTCACCTCGTTTAATAGCTAAGAGCTATTATCCTGCCTCACCTCGTTTACTAGCTAAGAGCTATTATCCTGCCTCACCTCGTTTACTAGCTAAGAGCTATTATCCTGCCTCACCTCGTTTACTAGCTAAGAGCTATTATCCTGCCTCACCTCGTTTACTAGCTAAGAGCTATTATCCTGCCTCACCTCGTTTACTAGCTAAGAGCTATTATCCTGCCTCACCTCGTTTACTAGCTAAGTGCTATTATCCTGCCTCACCTCGTTTACTAGCTAAGAGCTATTATCCTGCCTCACCTCGTTTACTAGCTAAGAGCTATTATCCTGCCTCACCTCGTTTACTAGCTAAGAGCTATTATCCTGCCTCACCTCGTTTACTAGCTAAGAGCTATTATCCTGCCTCACCTCGTTTACTAGCTAAGAGCTGTTATCCTGCCTCACCTCGTTCAAAGGCACAGATACAGTAATGTCCCATACAGAGTGCTACCCACAACAGTCAAGTAATACCCAGGTGTCAGTGAACTGCCAGACGAAGCAGAGACAAGAGACATAAACAATAATATTACGTATATTTTTTTAAGTAACTAGTAAGGAGAATAAAGAGAAAATATCATAAATTTACAAATATATTGAGATACATAATAATTATATAAATAATTAACAGGTTCTTGATAATTCCAAAATTCAGTAAGATAGTCTAAGATTAATTATTATATTTTACACACACACACTCAGTGAAGAGGCGGGGCCAGGAGCTGACTCTCGACCCCTGCAACCACAATTAGGTGAGTACACACACACACACACACACACACACACACACACACACACACACACACACACACACACACACACACACACACAAACACACGCACACACCAGTTTGGAACCCACACCTAGCCAAGCACGTAAAGAAACTAGAGAAAGTGCAAAGGTTTGCAACAAGACTAGTCCCAGGTTTAAGAGGTATGTCCTACGAGGAGAGGTTAAGGGAAATCAACCTGACGACACTGGAGGACAGGAGAGATAGGGGGGACATGATAACGACTTACAAAATACTGAGAGGAATTGACAAGGTGGACAAAGACAGGATGTTCCAGAGATTGGACACAGCAACAAGGGGACACAGTTGGAAGTTGAAGACACAGATGAATCATAGGGATGTTAGGAAGTATTTCTTCAACCACAGAGTAGTCAGGAAGTGGAATAGTTTGGGAAGCGATGTAGTAGAGGCAGGATCCATACATAGCTTTAAGCAGAGGTATGATAAAGCTCACGGCTCAGGGAGAGTGACCTAGTAGCGATCAGTGAAGAGGCGGGGCCAGGAGCTCGGACTCGACCCCCGCAACCTCAACTAGGTGAGCACACACACAGAGAAAGATCGCAGTCAGCAGGATTCGAAACTACTACTGAGGAGAGTGAAGATTCCCAGGCAGCGCTCTGGTCCACTCGGCCACACAGTGACATGTGAGTAAGTGCAGAAATAGGCAAGAAAACACACGGGTCATTATTGCCCTGGAGTGTATATGTATGAAACATTATACACAGTGTGACTTTGTCAATGGTCCAAGTCGGACCGAAACGTCGTCGTAAGCTTCTCTCTTTTATGTGCGGGTTATTTGTGTATCGTTCCAGTCACGGTATTGTGCCTTTTTTGTTATTTATGGAACATTATTCAGAAGATAGATAAGATTGTTTCAAACACAGAATTAATCTAGCGTCCATAACACTTTAAACCTTGATAATTGATTTATTTAAGAAAAAAAAAAAAACTACTGTCAACGTATTTGGTGTGTGTGTGTGTGTGTGTGTGTGTGTGTGTGTGTGTGTACTCACCTATTTGTGGTTCCAGGGGTCGAGTTTTAGCTCCTGGCCCCGCCTCTTCACCGGTTGCTACTGGGCCCTCTCTCTCCCCGCTCCATGAGCTTTATCAAACCTCGTCTTAAAACTGTGTATGGTTCCTGCCTCCACTACGTCATTTTCTAGGCTATTCCACTGCCTTACAACTCTATGACTGAAGAAATACTTCCTAATATCTCTCTGACTCATTTGTGTCTTCAACTTCCAATTGTGGCCTCTTGTTTCTGTGTCCCCTCCCTGGAACATCCTGTCTTTGTCCACCTTGTCTATTCCGCGCAATATTTTATATGTCGTTATCATGTCTCCCCTGACCCTCCTGTCCTCTAGTGTCGTCAGGCCGATTTCCCTTAACCTTTCTTCATAAGACATTCCCCTTAGCTCTGGAACTAGCCTTGTCGCAAACCTTTGCACGTGTGTGTGTGTGTGTGTGTGTGTGTGTGTGTGTGTGTGTGTGTGTGTGTGTGTGTGTGTGTGTGTGTGTGTGTGTGTGTGTGTGTGTTGTGTGTACCACTACTGTCCTCCACCACCGTACAAAACGCTATCAATAAATTCGATGTGGTTTGCTACGCTGACGTAGAGGCCGGGCAGGCTGGAGATACCGCTACCCCGGCAGGAGACACCAGAACCCACGATCCCTACCAGGTAGCGTCGACCCTGGTTGTCCAGGAAGAGCGGCCCTCCTGAGTCACCCTAGAGTGGAAGAGCAAGAATATTATCATAGGTCACACTACCATAGCTTCAGTAACACCGTAGCTTCAGTAACACCGTAGCTTCAGTAACACCGTAGCTTCAGTAACACCGTAGCTTCAGTAACACCGTAGCTTCAGTAACACCGTAGCTTCAGTAACACCGTAGCTTCAGTAACACCGTAGCTTCAGTAACACCGTAGCTTCAGTAACACCGTAGCTTCAGTAACACCGTAGCTTCAGTAACACCGTAGCTTCAGTAACACCGTAGCTTCAGTAACACCGTAGCTTCAGTAACACCGTAGCTTCAGTAACACCGTAGCTTCAGTAACACCGTAGCTTCAGTAACACCGTAGCTTCAATAATACGGTGGCTGGAACAATACAGTGGCTGGAAAATTAGTTTTCGTTATTGCCTATGGTCTTCTTTATTACCTATAACTTTCTTTATTGCCTATAGCTTCAGATTTCTTCACTGCTTATAGCTTTCTTTATTTCCTATAGCTTTAGTTATTTTCCATAGTTTTCATTATTCCTATAGCTATCGATAGAACTCACCATATATCTTTACTATGTAAAGAACTCTACATTATATACACTATATCTTAATTATATTATACACTGGACCGCCAATTAAGATCTAAATAGACTATTTCAGATCTATTTTTTACAGGTAAAGAGAAGTACTCACCTGACAAGCGCTCCTCTCTGGGTAGGAGGCACACATGACGTCTCTATCTTTCAGCAGGTTGGGATAGATTACCCTGAGTTGAGGCTCAAGGTCCTCTTTCTTGTAGATGTTCTCACAGTCTGCCGTGTCCACCACCTCCAGTTCAGCCTCCTGCAGGATGGGGGACTGGTGCGCTGTCACCCAGCACCAACAATTTGTTAATAAGTGGGGACTCTGGTGTGTGTGTGTGTGTGTGTGTGTGTGTGTGTGTGTGTGTGTGTGTGTGTGTGTGTGTGTGTGTGTGTGTTGCCATTATGAAAGGTATCCACTGCCATTATTCCAGAAAATACTGAATTTATCTTTTTAGATACATTTTAAGGTGAAATACTTTTAGGGATAGACCCTAAAAATGTTTATTATACTAGTCTGTTATGGTCATTCAAGTTATATTACTGGGTAAACAATATTCATAACTACAGTATTAATTTCATGGGTAACTAGCATATTCTAGTTATTCCCAAGTTCCTTGTATTTATTAACCTTTAATAATAGGTAATAGCTAGTAGTTTTAAGGTTCCTATTTTATTGCTTCTGTACTCAAATGTACTTTATCAGGTGCATTTCTTATAAATGTAACATTAGATTAATCAGAAGAACTTTTCTAATCTTTTGAATAAAAATTTGTGAGAGGATTATAATTCCCTTCCTGTGCAAAACGACATCATTATTCTCTTACAGTTACTGCAAAAACAACGACTATAAACCATTGGTGTCCGTAGCTTGGTTGGTAGTGCACTCAGCTCACACATTGAGTGTCCCTGGTTCGATCCCTGTACGGGTGGAAACACTGGGGAGTGCTTCCTTAACTCACCTGTTGTCCCTGTTCACCTAGCAATAAGTAGGTACCTGGGTGTTATTATTATTATAATCAAGGGGGTAGCCGCAAACCCGGAGGATTATACAGCGCCTGGGGGGGGGGGATGTGGAAGGCATTCAGGCTTAATTCGGGGAACTGGAGCACAGATCCAATTCCCTAAATCAAGAGCCCCTCACCAACATCAAGGAACCTATCCCTGTTAGTCGACTGGTATGGGTGGCATCCTGAGGACGAACTTGACCTAATTTGCCCGAAATGCTTCGCATAACAAAGGTTTCTCTATATAGTAGTGTGTCAGCTATGGTCTGTATACATTATAAATTTACTTGCAGAAATAAAGATTATTATTGCCAAACGATTTTGAATGTATAACTAAAGCAAAAACAAAAAAAAAAGATCGAATTTTTGGAACTCCTCTCAGATACATTTTTGACAACCCAGACCTTGAACTAGATGACAATGAATCTAGAACTACCTAACTTACTAGTTAATAGTTCTAGTTCCCCCTTAATTACTGTTGTAGGTGCTGTTATTTATATTTTTTGTTGCTGTTATTATTATTACTGTTGACGTTGTTGTTATTGTCGCTGTTATTATTATTGTTGATGCTGTTATTGTCGCTGTTATTATTATTGCTGATGCTGTTATTGTCGCTGTTATTATTATTGCTGATGCTGTTATTGCTGTTATTATTATTGCTGATGCTGTTATTGCTGTTATTATTATTGCTGATGCTGTTATTGTCGCTGTTATTATTATTGTTGATGCTGTTATTGCTGTTATTATTATTGTTGATGCTGTTATTGCTGTTATTATTATTGTTGATGCTGTTATTGCTGTTATTATTATTGTTGATGCTGTTATTGCTGTTATTATTATTGCTGATGCTGTTATTGCTGTTATTATTATTGTTGATGCTGTTATTGCTGTTATTATTATTGTTGATGCTGTTATTGCTGTTATTATTATTGTTGATGCTGTTATTGCTGTTATTATTATTGCTGATGCTGTTATTGCTGTTATTATTATTGTTGATGCTGTTATTGCTGTTATTATTATTGTTGATGCTGTTATTGCTGTTATTATTATTGCTGATGCTGTTATTGCTGTTATTATTATTGTTGATGCTGTTATTGCTGTTATTATTATTGCTGATGCTGTTATTGCTGTTATTATTATTGTTTATATCAGTAACTGAGTAGTGGAGGACTACAGCTGATCTCGTTGTTCCTATCGTACCTGTTTCTAAAACTCTGTAATATTGTTTGCCTCGGCTGTCTTTCCGACTACCTTTAATAATAACAATAGAGGTTGATAGAGCAAACATTTATTGGCACGTTTCTCTTTGTTAGAGCTTCTTCTAGTCACACGAAGCTCTACACGGAGAAAAACGTCTCAATGCAAGGCTATGAGGAGGCGAGAGATACTAAGAGATACTCACTAGCATTGATCAAGCCGAAGCCGGCGCCGGTGACGAGGGTCTTTGGCTTGGGACGTTCCCTCGTTAAGCAGTAAGGAAAGACGAATTCGTTGAAATCGATCTTCTGCACCGTCCTGAGCAGTGCTATGTCGTTGTACCGCTCGTTGGACTCGGGGCTGTGGATATAACAATATTAGCACGTTTCGCTTAAACAATGTCAGTAAGGGAAAACATTGTTGTCAGAAGGTTCTTCTCCTCAGCGCGAAATTTTGAACTGTTCCAGTCACGGTATTATGCCTTTTTTAATCTTCAAAATTATATTTGGGCCTTTCACCCAGAATTAGGCTAGATGAGGCACACAGAAAAAAGCCAAGAAAAAAACTACTTATAAAGCATGCAGGTACTCTGAGGTCAGGTCAGGTGGTGCAGAGGTCAGAGGTCAGATGATAACAAAAGAGGGCGAGGCCTGGCTCTGAGGGTCAGGTCACGGAGTGCTGTTTGGTAGATTCTGGGAAATGTGGGAGATGAATTTCGCTGATGTATTCATTACTTTAATTCGTCCTGTTGTCTAGGTGAGGCAGATAGCAGCTCTCTTTTCATCTCCTTTTGATACGTCATAACAGGGCAATATGTACATTGAACAAAAGGACGTTAATTAGGAGCACAAAATAGTCTTCGAATGTGAGGCACCTTGCTGCTTCGTAGTGTGTTGTAAACGTATTCCACACATACACATATACACACATACACACACACACATACACACACACACATATACACACACACACACATACACACATGATAGCGACATATAAAATACTGCGTGGAATAGATGAGGTGGACAAAGACGGGAAGTTCCAGAGATGGGACACAGACACAAGAGGTCACAATTGGAAGTTGAAGACTCAGATGAATCAAAGGGATGTTAGGAAGTATTTCTTCAGTCATAGAGTAGTCAAGCCGTGGAATAGCCTAGAAAGTGAAGTAGTGGAGGCGGGAACCATACATAGTTTTAAGGCGAGGTATGATAGAGCTCATGGAGCAGGGAGAGAGAGGACCTAAGCAATCAGCGACGAGGCGGGGCCAGGAGCTATGACTCGACCCCTGCAACAACAAATAGGTGAGTACAAATAGGTGAGTACACACACACACAACACACACACACACACACACACACACACACACACACACACACACACACACACACACACACACACACACACACCTACACACCTACAACAGGCCTAGTGTCTAATCGACATGTGCCTAGGACAAAATGGTAACTAACATATACACATACACACGCTACCTCTGCTCCTGTAACTACCAATGTTTAGTCACACAAACACATTACCGTGATTGTTATTGTATCTTCCAGCTGGAAAAAAAAACCTACTCAAAATCAGGATGAACGATGATCTGCTCGACTTCATAGTCAACAGGCTTGGAGTTGGCCTCATCGTCCTTGGAGAAGTCGAGCTCGCCGAGCCTCACCGTCCGCACCCTGCAGGAGGCAACATCGAAGTAGTATACACACTGGCGACAAGACTCAGGCAGCAGAAGGAAGTCTTTATTAGTACGACTGTACCTACTTTGGGACCTAATTATTTATTTGATAAAGCCTCGCGTAAGTGAAACGTCGTACTTATAAAAAAATTCTTGTGCTGTATATGTATTTTTTACCATTTGTCGGCTACGCCATCTTTTATCTCTTATCATAAATATTGCTAGAATTACCGATAATAAGTGAGTACTCATGGGCAACTATAGCTTCTACGTTTCGCTCTCCAGAAGCTTCAACCAGGCTGTTGCTGCTGGTCGCACGCAATCAGACGTACGAACCACAGTCCAGCTGGTCTGGTACATGAGCACAAGTGTTCTAAATAGGTGCTGACAAATAACACGAGAACCTCTTGAGATCTTACAAGACTTGATGAAGCTCGTAGAGAGCGAAACATAGCCGTAATGTTTCAATAGTTTCTCATACTCAATTTTACAAAACATCGAAGTACCTCAATGGCGTGACCAGGAAAAACTGAGAACATGTTATACCAAGAAAATACGTATTTCCCCCATTTGTAAATTATATTAACTTGTGCGAGGTAGTTATATAATTCATCAGACATTAAAATTAGGTTATAGATCTAGCGACAGCTCTGGGATGCGGTGCAAGAGGGTTCTCCAGTAGCTCAGAAACCCGATGCGCATCAGGAGCCAGAGGGGTGCCCGATCCCTTTGGGACAAAAATAGTGCTGATGGTCCATGGTTCCTATAACTCTAAAGCTGTTTTAATACGTACGGGAATTTTGGATTGAAGACGCAGTGGGCAGCCGTCACCAGGTAGCGATCAGAGATGGGTGTAGCCCCACAGAATGTCTCGTTCACGTTCACTGCTTGTCTGGTCACTGGTGTCATCATGTCCACCTTACCTGTGGTGGTGATGTGACTTCGGTTAGATGACCCAAACTTAAGTGCGAGTACTGCTGTTTTAGTTCACTCTACCTGACCACTACGAGTAAACTAACTCTTACCTAATCACCCAGAGTAAACAAACTCGACCTGTCCATTACGAGTTAACGTCACTACGTAGATCATATCTGACGGTCTTCAGTAATGTTATAATAAGTTTTTGTGTCCATTGAGATTGAATAAGATAACAAATAATTATTACCTGGTAGAATAGCTATAGGCTTCCTGGCTGCTTGCGTCGCTCTCTGTAACAAGCACGAAAAAATAACATTATTATTGTTATTATTATTATTATTATTATTATTATTATTATTATTATTATTATTATTATTATTATAATTATTATTATTATTATTATTGATAAGTAAGACACATATGCAACAGTTAGTTATCTTTATTCCAAAACGTTTCGCCTGACCTCAATTGTAGACAAATTACTAGAGTCAATTATAGCTCAGATTATAAGAAGCCATCTCGATAAGCATAGCTTGATTAATGATACTCAGCATGGATTCACAAGAGGCTGGTCTTGTCTAACTAATTTATTAACTTTCTTCAGTAAAGCTTTTGAGGCTGTTGACCACGATAAAGAATTTGATATTATTTACTTAGATTTTAGTAAGGGTTTTGATAGAGTTCCGCACCATAGACTGTTAAAGAAAGTGACAGCTCATGGCATTGGGGGAAAAGTGCTCTCGTGGATCGAGTCATGGCTCACAGACAGGAAGCAGAGAGTGTCCATAAATGGGGTTAAATCCGAGTGGGGATCTGTAACAAGTGGCGTTCCACAGGGATCAGTCTTGGGCCCGTTGTTGTTTATAATATATATCAATGATCTTGATGAGGGAATCACTAGTGATATGAGCAAATTCGCCGATGACACAAAGATGGGTAGGATAATTGATTCAAGCGTAGATGTTATGGAACTTCAGGAGGATTTAAACAAACTCTATTCTTGGTCAGAAAAGTGGCAGATGCAGTTCAATGTAGATAAATGCAAGGTTCTGAAGCTCGGGAGTGTCCATAACCCTAGCACTTATAAGTTAAATGTGGTCAGTCCCAGAGCTTCAGAACCTTGCATTTATCTACATTGAACTGCATCTGCCACTTTTCTGACCAAGAATAGAGTTTGTTTAAATCCTCCTGAAGTTCCCTAACGTCTACGTTTGAATCAATTATCCTACCTATCTTTGTGTCATCGGCAAATTTGCTCATATCACTAGTAATTCCCTCATCAAGGTCATTGATATATGTTATAAACAACAACGGGCCCAAGACTGATCCCTGTGGAACGCCACTGTTACAGATCCCCACTCGGATTTAACCCCATTTATGGACACTCTGCTTCCTGTCTATGAGCCATGACTCGATCCATGAGAGCACTTTTCCCCCAATGACATGAGCTGCCACTTTCTTTAATAGTCTTTGGTGCGGAACTCTATCAAAAGCCTTACTAAAATCTAAGTAAATAATATCAAACTCTTTATCGTGATCAACAGCCTCAAAAGCTTTACTGAAGAAAGTTAATAAATTAGTTAGACAAGACCGGCCTCTTGTGAATCCATGCTGAGTATCATTAATCAAGTTATGCTTATCGAGATGGCTTCTTATAATCTCAGCTATAATTGACTCTAGTAATTTGCCTACAATTGAGGTCAGGCTTATTGGGCGGTAATTTGACGGTAACGACTTGTCCCCTGTTTTAAAAATAGGAATTACATTAGCCATCTTCCACATATTAGACATTACACCTGTTTGAAGAGATAAATTAAAAATATTAGTTAATGGTTCACAGAGTTCCATTTTGCATTCCTTAAGAACCCTTGAAAAAACCTCATCAGGACCCGGCGACTTATTTTGCTTCAGTCTGTCTATCTGCTTCACAACCATCTCACTAGTGACTGTGATGTTACATAATTTATCTTCTTCTAGCCCACTATAAAAATTAATTACTGGGATATTGTTAGTGTCTTCCTGTGTAAAAACCGAGATAAAATAATTATTTAAAATCGAGCACATTTCATTCTCTTTGTCAGTAAGATGCCCATAGTTATTTTTAAGGGGACCTATCTTATCTCTAACTTTTGTTCTATAGACCTGGAAAAAACTTTTTGGGTTAGTTTTAGAATCCCTAGCAACTTTAATTTCATAGTCCCTTTTAGCTTTTCTTATTCCCTTTTTAATGTCCCTCTTAATGTCAATATACTGATTCATAAGATGACCCTCACCTCTTTTGATACGCCTATAATTTTTTTTCTTATGCTCTAGTAGATATTTGAGCCTATTATTCATCCATTATGGATCATTTCTATTTTATCTAATTTCTTTATATGGGATAAACGTTCTTTGAGCAGCATGTATAGTGTTCAGAAAACTGTCATATTGATAGCTCTCTTCGTTACCCCAGTCAACAGATGATAAGTGTTCTCTAAGCTCATCGTAATCTGCTAAGCGAAAATCTGGGACTGTTACTGAGTTATCGCTACTATCGTACTTCGATTCAATGCTAAATGTAATTGATTTGTGGTCGCTAGCACGCAGTTCCTCTGAAATTTCTAAATTATTAACAAGGGATTCATTGTTTGCCAGAACTAAGTCAAGCAGGTTATTTCCCCTTGTAGGTTCTGTCACAAACTGCTTCAAAATACAATCCTGAACTACTTCTAAGAAGTCGTATGATTCTAAATTCCCAGTCAAGAAATTCCAATTAATATGACTAAAGTTAAAGTCTCCTAGAATTACTACATTATCGTGCCTTGTGGCCTTAACAATTTCCTCCCATAGTAGTCTCCCTTGGTCCCTATCTAAGTTTGGGGGACGGTATATCACTCCTAAAATCAGTTTTTCATGCCCCTCTGAAAATTCTAGCCAAACAGACTCTGTATGTGTTACTTCAGACTTAATACCCGTTTTGATGCAACAGTTCAAGCGATCTCGGACATACAATGCCACCCCACCCTGTTCCCGATACTTCTATCTACTTGGAACAATTTAAAACCCTGAATGTGACATTCCGCAGGCATGTCCCGACTTTTTGAATTAAACCACGTCTCAGTTAAGGCAAATACATCAATGTTACCTGCACTAGCAACTAATCTCAACTCGTCCATCTTATTCCTAGCACTACGGCTATTAGCATAATAAACATTGAAAGACTCTCCTTTCTCTTTACCCTTCCTGCTCATTTCTGTTTTTCTATTAAACCTATTACTGTCCTTATCACCCAGTGTCATTGGCTTTTCAATATCTACCTCGTTCTGCTTATTACTAGTTCCCCTAGAACTCATAATATTACTACACTGGGACTTCACTGTTTTCCTGCCAAAACCCATACCACTAACTATTCCTAGTTTAAAGTCCTAACAGTTCCCTCCACTGCAGTTGCCAGTGCTCCCACCCCAGACCTAGATAAGTGAACCCCATCCCTGGCATACATGTCATTTCTGCCATAGAAGAGGTCCCAGTTGTCAATGAATGTTACCGCATTTTCCTTACAGTATTTGTCCAGCCAGCAATTGACACCAATTGCCCTGGACAACCATTCATTTCCAACTCCTCTCCTTGCCAAAATACCACATATGACAAGGTTCCCACCCTTCCTCCTAATTGTTTTTATTGCTGACCTATACCTGCTAATCAGGTCTTCACTCCTACGTCTGCCAACATCGTTGCCTCCAGCACTGAGACAGATAATAAGATTGCTCCCATTACCTCTCATGATGTCATCCAGACGGCTAACAATATCCTCCATCCCAGCCCCAGGAAAGCAAACCCTCTGTCTCCTACTCCTGTCCTTCAAGCAGAACACCCTATCCATATACCTAACTTGGCTATCCCCAACAACAACAATATTCTTACCTTCCTTGGTGTGGTTCGTCGTGACGTTCCCAGTAGTCGACTCACATTCGTCGGGTAGCACTGAGAATGTATTAGATGTTTCCACAACAGTTTCCACGGCAGTCTCTTTCTTCTTCATCGTTTCTACCTTTCCATTCGTCTTATTGATCGTCAACTTCGTTCCCTGCTGTCCAGCCACTGACCAGTTTCCTTTCTTGACCTGAGGACTCAAAACAGGAGGACTACTACGAATCTTCTTGTTTTCCTCGGTCAGTCGCCGAATCTCCATCTTCGCCATCCTCAATTCTTCCTTAAGCTGTTGGTAAAGTTGCTCTATGGAGGCCATCTTGCTTCAATTCGTAGAGAGCGCGCAAACAGGTCTTCACAGAGCTAAGTACACGTCACCACTGAGCTAAGTACACGTCACCACTGTATGTTCCGGTAACCTAGTGTCAAAGTGTCTCACTTTCTTTTTTCTACATAAACTGTGTCACTTCCACAGTGGGATCCTGGGATGGGGTCACCTCG